>NW_015549711.1:683606-692483 GCF_001515605.1 Sinocyclocheilus anshuiensis
ATATATATATATATATATATATATATATACACAGTATATGTGTGTGTGTGTGTGTGTGTGTGTGTGTGTGTATGCTCACAAAAGAGATCGAAAATACAGTAATAACATAAAAACAGTAGATAATTAAATAAAACAGTAATATTGTGAAATATTATCACAATTTTAAAACAACTGTTGAATAAACAATTTTTTTTTTTACTTTTTCAACACTGATAATAATAAGAAGCACAAAATCCGCATATTATAATGGTAATAGCTGCTGAAAATTCAGGTTTGCCATCACAGAAATAAATTACATTTTTAAATATATAAAAATAGCAAACATTTATTTTAAATTGTAATATTTCACATTATTACTGTTCTTAATGCACTTTTAATACAAATAACTGCAGCCTTGATGAGCGTAAGGCTAAGTTCACACTACACGACTTTAAAGGTCGGCAGATCGCTGTGCTATTCAGACTACATGACTTGATTGTCTGTCTTTAAGTCGTTGTGGGGTTCACACTACGTGACTCTATGTAAATGATCTGCAACCGGAGGCTACACACTACAAAAGCTGACAACACCTCTGTCACCTAACGGAACGGGAATGATGCGAAACAACACATGAAACAGGAGTTGTTTATTTGAAAATGGATGTCGGGAAGAAATTAGCGCTGCAAGCTGTTTGCTCGATGAAAAATTTTGCTCAATTTATTGTGTCCAAACTTTTCTTTAAGCCATGTTGCTGCTGTTGTTTTTCTTCCGGTGACCTCAACCCATGCCTTGCTCAGCTCTCATTGGCTGTAGCTCGTCACGACACCTGACACCACGTGATGTTGAGTCGGCCGACCTTAGCATGCTAGATATTTGTTTGCTGTCAGCAAGGCGTCGGCAAGGCGTCGGCGACGCGTCAGCGAGCCTCTTTGATGCGTCGTTGTGTAGTTCACACATAAAGATTGCTGAGCGCCGATCACCCACTGATTTTTCCCCGATCACAGCCTGACCTGTCGGCGAGCTCGTTAACTTGCAAATCGGGCTTAAAATCCTGTAGTGTGAACTAGGCATACGAAACATCTTTCAAGAATATGAAAAAAACATAATTATTCCCTACTTTTGAGTGGTAGTGTATTATTATTATTATTTATTTATTTATTATTTTTTTACAGGATGCTGGTACATTCCTGTGTGTGATCGACGATTCCAATGAACACATGCTTTCTGTATGGGACTGGAATAAAAACATAAAGCATGTTGAAGTTAAGGTGTGTTCACATACTCACACACACACACACACATACACACACACACAGAAATGCATGTTCGGTATATACTATCTACCAGACAATATCTACGTGAAGCTACATGGATATAGTTTACATTCTCATGATTAGAAGCCTAGCAATATTTTTTCAAGCACATGTGCAGTATTTCCTAAAAAAAATTCCAGGTTTGACCCTCCATCATGTCAATTTTACTTTCTAAGATAAATTATCTTAGTGATTATTTCAGCAGTTCTTGACTGGATCTACAGCCAGCTGCCTGCGTTCTGTAAAGCCGTCAGCTTTATTGTGGATGGTGTTTTTAGCTCTGTGGGATCCTTTGTCCTAAATGTTTCCTGTGTTCACACTACGTGACTCTATGTAAATGATCTGCAACCGGGGGCTACACACTACAAAAGCTGACAACAACTCTGTCACCTAACGACTCTACAAACCACGTTTTGTCACGAAAACACACGCGAGAAACTATCTACCAGACAATATCTACGTGAAGCTACATGGATATAGTTTACATTCTCATGATTAGAAGCCTAGCAATATTTTTTCAAGCACATGTGCAGTATTTCCTAAAAAAAATTCCAGGTTTGACCCTCCATCATGTCAATTTTACTTTCTAAGATAAATTATCTTAGTGATTATTTCAGCAGTTCTTGACTGGATCTACAGCCAGCTGCCTGCGTTCTGTAAAGCCGTCAGCTTTATTGTGGATGGTGTTTTTAGCTCTGTGGGATCCTTTGTCCTAAATGTTTCCTCCTTCTTTTGCACGAGTGGTTTGAGCGGGGTTGCTATGGGAGCGGCTAAATATTTTACAGTAGATTTGTGTGAGTGATTGTGAGCGTTTTAAGAACTGGCCATTTGTATGAAGTAACTTTTCTTTCTCGTGTTTTATTTTTGGGCTGTACTGCTAGTAATGGATTTAGGAAGTAGTTGGACTTAGAATAGCATGACGCTTTGTCAAGGGCGTTCTGTTTGCTGACTGAGTTCATCTAGATTTTCATCTCAATGTGAAAAAAGTCAGTTTGCGGTGAGATAAATATCATTCAGAAATTTCACAAGCCCTTCAGATGTATGTTTGAGGCGAAATTCTGGAAACAATAGTACTTGAAGATGATTACGCAGAACAAAGTTAAGGAGCCTGAACAGTTTAGAAATCATAAACAATGACAATATCTTCTGCAGAGCTTTGAAGATGTATTTACAGTTTCTGGATTACACCTTTTAATAACACAGGAAAATTACAGTAATTTTCTGTCATTAAACTGACATGAGCTGCTATTGCAGCTGAAGATTGACTGGATGTTTGAAGTTGAATTGCAGCTTTTCTCCTATAATAACACCGAGCCATTGGCACATAGTCATATATACTGTGGAAAACCATATGTCTTCACGCTGTGCATCTATGTGTGTGTGTGTTTTAGAGCACTAATGAGGCAGTTTTGGCTGTGGACTTCAGCCCAACAGACACCAACAACATCATCTCCTGTGGCAAGTCCCACGTCTACTTCTGGACCATGAGCGCTGGCACACTGACCAAGAAACAGGGCATCTTTGGAGTGAGTCCATATTTGGCCACTAAGTTGACTGTCCTCCACTGTAAATTTGGTATCATTTGTGTTGCCATGTATGAAAATGGAAAGAAATTATATGAATTAACATCAACTCACTTACAAAGATGGACTATGGTATTACCATATTTTAGTGAAGTTATCATATAAGATGAATATTTAAAAAAATTATGAAAAAGTGTATCACAGTTTAATAACAATGTAAGAAACACAACTGTTTTCAACATAAAAAAAAAGATCTGTTTCTTGAGCACCAAATCATCATTAGAATGATTTCTAAAGGATCATGTGACACTGAAGACTGGAGTAATGATGCTGAAAATTCAGCTTTGCATCAAAGGAATCAATTGCATTTTAAATACATTAATATATAAAAAGTAATTTTAAATTGTAATAATATTTATATTTTAATTATATGTTTTGATGTATTTTTGACTTCTTTCAAAAACACACAAAAAAAATCGTAACAAACCCCAAACTTTTGAACGGTAATGTACCTTGGGTGGTATTTCTATATGATACCATCAGTATAATATTATCATTTTAAGTACATTTTTTACTGTAATATGCCTTGTGACTTGCTTATGATTAGCTTTAAAGGATAGAACCACTTCATAATGTATTTAACTATGAATTTACTCATTGTTTGGTATTTGTTAGTGTTGGTGATTTTGTTCATTGTTTCATTAACAGAAATACAAAAAGCCCAAGTTCGTCCTGTGCTTCGTGTTCAGTCTTACTGGTGATGTGTTGACGGGAGACTCTGAGGGGAACATTCTCACATGGGGAAAATCAGCTGCTGATACCAAAACATTAGGAAAAGGAGCAAAGGGTAAGCAAAATGATTTCTTAATTTTTGCCTGATAGACTTACATTTGAAGTATTACTAGGGATACACAATATCAGTACTGTATCGGGTTTTCATCTAAAATTAAATAATCCGTTTCACGTTGTATGATAAAATACAGAAGAAATAATATGACGCTACTAAATAACATTTCATATATATTTATTTATATATATATATATATACACACACACACAGTACAGAATTTTATGTTGTCCATTTAACATATTGGCCATTACATAAAAAAAATCATCGGCTTATCAGTATCAGCCAGAATTATTAACTGTATCAATGTACAATCATTTTTCCTTTACTTTTAACTACTTTTTTTAATATAGCCTCTATTACTTACTTGAAAAACTATAGATACTGTCCATCTTTTCAAATTCACTTTGCCACCTTTTTTCTTCTCTCCCTGCTTGCAGAGACATTTCAGATCATGAAGCAGACGCGCGCTCACGAGGGCAGTGTTTTCACTATGTGCATCCTGCAGGGTGGAGCTATACTCAGCGGTGGCGGCAAGGACCGCAAGGTCATCCGCTGGAGCGCAGACCTGGCACCTGAAAGAGAGTGTGAGGTGAGACGTGAATCTGCATTCTCTTTAAAACTGTGTTTGCAGCAATGTGAGTATATTAAACTATATAGAGTTTCTAAATCAAAAATGTCTTGAATGGCCTTTGCTCTTCCAGATTCCTGAGAAATTTGGTGCAGTCCGCACCATTGCGGATGTAGATGGAGAGGAACTGCTCGTTGGCACAACACGAAATGCAATCCTAAGAGGAACCTTTTCAGATGGGTTTGTGGCCATTGTACAGGTAGATATATTGGATTTATATGCAAATATAGTTTTTTAATACATTTTATTTATAAAACATTTTTTAATACATTTCATTTAAAAAGCAGCTTAAGCAAAATAAAAGTTTTGATCTTATACTGCACTCTAAAAATGTGTATTGAATTGTCAGGGTCATGTGGATGAAATGTGGGGTCTGGCCACACACCCCACTCAGAACATATTTCTTACCTGTGGAAATGATCGTCAAGTGTGTGTGTGGAATGCAGAGGACCACAAACTGGACTGGTGCACAACACTAGAGGTCAGAGAGGTCACAGAAAATGAACTGTTTTAATGGCGCACTAGGTTATTTATTTTTTTTGTGCCACTGGCTGTGTACTATATTTTATACTGACACCTATTGGTATGGATTCTGCATCAAACAATATGCTTGGAATAGAGTGGAAGTACACAGCTGAAAGTATTTGATAATATGTGACCCTGGAGCACTTAAGTCGCTGGGGTATATTTGTAGCAATAGCCAAAAAAACATTGTATGGGTCAAAATTATAGATTTTTCTTTTATGCCAAAAATCATTAGGATATTAAGTAAAGATCATGTTCCATGAAGATATTTTGTAAATTTCCTACCGTAAATATATCAAAACTTCATTTTTGATTAGCAATATGCATTGCTAAGAACTTCATTTGGACAACTTTAAAGGCGATTTTCTCAGTATTTTGATTTTTTTGCACCCTCAGATTCCAGATTTTCAAATAGTTGTATCTCGGCCATATTTTGTCCCATCCTTACAAACCATACATCAATCGAAAGCTTATTTATTCCAAAAATTGTCCCTTATGACTGGTTTTGTGGTCCAGGGTCACATATGGGCGTTACTGAGATATATTCATTTGGTCTCAACACACTAACACTACAGTGCAGAATTTTGGGGTTATTTATTTATTCATTTAAAATGTATTTGAAAGAAGTCTCTTATGCTCAGCAAGGTTGCATTTGTTTGATCCAATAAAAACAGTAATATTGTGAAACTGCATATTTTTATATATTCATAACTAAAATCATATAAATAATCCTAAAAACTAATATTAATAACTGTATATTTTTCAGTATTTTAAATGTCATTTATTCCTGTGGTGGCAACGCTGAATTTTCAGCATCATTACTCCAGATCCTTCAGAAATCATTCTAATATGCTGATTTGCTGCTCGAGAAACATTTCTTATCACTAGTAATGCTGAAAACCATGATGCATTTTTTCAGGATTCTTTGATGAATAGAAAGTTAAAAAAACAGCATTTATTTGAAATAGAAATCTTTTGTAACATTATAAATGTCCTTACCACTTTTGATCAATTCTTGCATTTTTGCTAAATATATGTATTCATTTCTTTCAAAAAAGAGAGAAATGTATACTGACCCCAAACTTTTGAATGTCAGTGTTTGTAGTATACAGTTTTTGTTTACACCACTGATGTCACTGAAAATCATTTGATTGTGCATAATTGTAAACATACTTGGAAATACTAATATTCATTTATTTAAACTTTTATGTTGGTGCGCCTTTAAAAATGTATACCAGTATTATCGTAAACACTCTGTTAAGTGACAATGAATTTAATATGAATCTTTATCTCTTTTAGGAATCTGGCCTGTGTGCTGATTTCAGCCCAAATGGAGGTGTTGTCTCTGTTGGACTGAGTACTGGAAGGTAAAACATTTACAACACAGCTGATAACAATTACCACTTCAGTTTTATAGTAAGCTTTTTACAGTGAAATGTTCCCTTTTTTTAATGGCTTTATGATGGTTTTTAACCGCTTACCTGTTTAGATGGGTTGTTCTGGATCTGAAAACCAAAGAAGTGGTGTCAGACCTAACTGATGGCAATGAGCAGCTGTCCGTAATGAGATACTCACCAGGTCAGAGGTCAACAAAATCACAATAATAAATAGCACAGTATAAAACAGAACTAAACCTTTTCTGAAAATTAACATTATTACATTTATTAGTAGATGTATAACTGATAGCTTGTTTGTGGCACAATGTGGCAGCTTTTACTGCATGCAGATTGTTTTGCAAGCCTGTTTATAGTCGATAACTTATATTTTACTGCTTACCAAAACACAGATGGCAGCTTTTTGGCAGTTGGTTCCCATGACAACTTCATCTACATTTACAACGTCACAGAGGGTGGCCGGCGTTATACACGATTCGGAAAGTGCACAGTAAGCAAAGCATTTGGGTCAAGTACTCTAAAAGATGTCAAACTGTTTTATGGTGGTTTGTTTCTTTTAAAAAGCACAATAAGTTGTGCAGATAAAATGCATTCCCTGTATGTAACACTACAGGGGCACTCCAGTTTCATTACTCACCTCGACTGGTCCAAAGATGGAAAATACATCATGTCCAACTCTGGAGATTATGAAATTCTATACTGTAAGGCTGCACGCTTGGGTTCATAACACAGAAATATATTCCAAGAAGACAATGAGTAATATAAATGATAATGCATTTGAACATTTATGTTTGTGGAAAAAGGGGATGTTGCAAGTGGCTGCAAGCTGTTGAGGAACCGGTTTGAGAGTAAAGATCGAGAGTGGGCGTCCTATACCTGTGTGCTTGGATTCCATGTCATGGGTGAGAGAAAATCTTCTTTTTTTTTTTAATGATTTTAGGTATAAGTGGTTCTTTCTAAGGAAGCAGCACAATGAGCCATATCTGTAAACCAGAATAAGAGTGGACTCACTTTACGCCGGCTTTGTTCATTTTTTTTTTATTTGCACATTCACACCATACACTCTTCTGAATTTAGTAAAGTCCAAAATCAACTCTATCCTGCTTTAATAACCAATGCTGATGTAAAAAAAAAAAAACAGAAGACCACTTGGAAGTTTTGCATGGGCAAGCGCCAAATGTACATTAGTTAAAAATAAAATGTAAAATGTTTTGTTTTTTGAAAATCAGAGTGTTTGTATGTGTTAGATCATATTTATTAATATTAATTAATTATTTATTATTATTATTCATTCATAAATGCATTAAGTGTATTCCCCTAATTTTGTGAGTCCCCAAAGTCCTGTGCATTGAAAGCATATGTAAGTGTATATGTTTACCGTCTTTCTAAATTGTATTGCTGTCTAGGTGTGTGGCTCGAGGGATCAGATGGGACAGACATCAATGCCTTGTGTCGATCACACAGTGAGAGTATGGTGGCAGTAGCTGATGACTTCTGTAAGGTTCATTTGTTCCAGTATCCATGTCCCAAACCAAAGGTCAGTCGCTGCCTGATGTATTTATTGAGAGTCAAAGAAATTATCATTTTAGAATAGAAATAAAATTAAACAATAAATCTCATTAGACTCAGTATGCTTAACAATGCATTAAAGTTTGATATAACAGGCCAGCTGATGTAGTATGTATTGTATGCAGATTAATAATTCACATATTTACTGTAGGTAATTTGTCAGAGAAAGTGTTTGTTTATACTGCGAGACATTAATCATTTATTTCCTGATTTCTCTGTCAGGCTCCAAGTTATAAGTACGAGGGCCATGGCAGTCATGTGACTAACGTTCGTTTCACACATAATGACAGTCACCTTCTGTCAATGGGCGGCAAAGACACCTGCATCCTCCAGTGGCGAGTTAAAGGGGCGGGGACTGGAGACCATTCCAAAGAACATCTAGCTTCTTCCTCTTCTGTCTGCTCTTCCTCTAGCTCTCCAGTAAATGGAACATAGAGAGACATACACCAGGAATACCAAGAAAGAAACAGGCATGATATTCAAGGAAATGAAACAAGGAGGAAATATCTCGTTGCACAATCTGCTGTGACATGAGGCATTTGGAAGGTTATGCCAGCTTTTGTGAAACATGTCACAGTGTTGTTTTACCATTGAGAAGTCGTAAATACCGCATAGCTGTTCACTACCTACATTTCTTCATGAACTGACATGGCCAAAAAATATATATGTGAACCTGGACCACAAAACCATAAGGGTCAATTTTTCGAAATTGAGATTTATACATCACCTGAAAGCTGAATAAATAAGTTTTCCATTGATGTATAGTTTGTTAGGATAGGACAATATTTGGCCGAGATACAACTATTTGAAAATCTGGAATCTGAGGGTGCAAAAAAATCAAAACATTGAGAAAATCGCCTTTAAAGTTGTCCAAATGAAGTTCTTAGCAATGCATATTACTAATCAAAAATTAAGTTTTTATATATTTACAGTAGGAAATGTACAAAATATCTTCATGGAACATGATCTTTACATATTATCCTAATGATTTTTGGCATAAAAGAAAAATCTATCATTTTGACCCATACAATGTTTTTTTGGCTATTGCTACAAATATACCCAAGCGACTTAAGACTGCTTTTGTGCTGCAGGGTCA
>NW_015549711.1:693015-699505 GCF_001515605.1 Sinocyclocheilus anshuiensis
AAATTTTCTTTTTTTTTTTTTTTTTTTTAAAGAAATGTATTCTTGCATTCCAAAATCAAAAGGAAAAATAATAAGTCTAAAAAATTGTGGTGGTCTTAAACATGTTTATGTTCTTAATGCAAACATTTTTTTTTTTTTAAATAATGACATTTTTTTCTTTACTTTTGTGAATTGTGAAAAAAAATGTGAATTTTGACAATTGTGAAATTCAACACTTCAACACATTTCAACATCGTGAGACAAGGATGTATTCAATGAAATTAATCTCTAGTTTTTACATGTATCATGCTTTACTCAGTGTATTTCAAGTTTACATGTGCTTGTTTACTTCATATTGCTTTTCATATGCTTATTTTAATCATCTACTGTTTTTCCGGTCATTAAATACTATATGCATAATTGTCTGACATTACATTATTAACCATAAATCATGTCTCTGTGAAGCATTGTGTTATGGGCAGCAGGATAATCAATGCTTTATTTGCTATCAGGAATATGTCCTCTGTCCAAAAACTTCCAAAAGGCTTGTCGGTAACACTTTATTTCGATAGTCCACTTTAGACATTCTATTAACAGTAAGTAACTTTGCAACTACATGTCAACTAGCAGTTAGTAGAGTATTAGTAGACTCTGCTTAATATCTTCTAACACTTTCTTTGTCAACTTATTCTACTAACCCTAAACCTACCCTAACAGTCTACTCTGATAGTTAGTAGACATGTAGTTGCAAATCAATGAGAATTAGTTGACATGTAGTTACAAAGTTACTTATAGTTAGTAGAATGTCTAAAGTGGACTATCGAAATAAAATGTAACCGGCTTGTCTTTTATCGATCAAGTCAGCTTTTACAGCTTGTTAAACAATGTGAAATTTTGTTATTTTTAATCAAATAAATAAATTTTAAAGTAATGTTTTTGTCTGTGTGTGCTTTAAATGCCATACAGTTACTGAGGCGAATCAGTTTTAGTATTACGAAACGCCACCTAGAGGACAATTGGAGCAAGACTTTTTTTAATAACAGATTGCGTTGCTGTCTGTAAGTCTATAGAGGGAAGTATTGCACCACTTTTCACTATCCTAACCTGATTCTACGTTATGTTTGCAAGTGAACATTTCTGATCGTTTGCACGATTGGCTATCATATACCTGCATAAAATATGAGAAATTTCATTTTTAGTTTAAAAGTAATGAAATTAAACTTTAATAGGTCTTAAGGTGTATGCAAATGTATTTATTTATTTGTCTGACAACTGATTACACTTTTTTTTTTTTAATGCACAGTAGTCTCATGGTGCTGGTTTTTATTAAAAAATTTAATTGAAATTATTTTTATTTTTAAACGCTCAAGTTTCTGTTTCTTTTTTATTTTGTTGTTTTCAGAATAACAAATAATGTACACCTGTGAATTACAATAAATCATTAAAAAAGAAAAACGACATTCAACGATTAATGAGTTTGATATCCTTATGCAGTATGTATGTATACATAACCATGTATGTACATGCAAAGTTCGTTCTAATAATAAATAATAATCAATGAAATTCTATTTTGATTTCTAAAGTGGGATAAGCCCCTCCACATTAACTTGGTGCCACAAAATAAATCTATAATAACCGCATGCTGCCCCTTAGAAAAAAAAAAATACTTTATATAATGTCTTGATTTTTTAATAGTACTTATTTACCAGAGGTCAGGTTTCTGTTTCCCGGGAGTTTGTCGAATTCCAAGTGACGTTATGCGCTTCCGAAGTTGACGTTGTGAGCTTCCGAAGATGACGTTGAAGAAGGGGTTGCGCGTGTGTGTGTGAAACAGAGCGGAGGTGAAGAAGAGGAGGATGAAGCAGGGAGCGGAGGATGGGAGGAAGAGTGGAGTGTGAGAAAGAGAAAGAGAGAGACAGGCTGGCTATCAAGGGCTCGTGTGAAGTGTGAATGTCTGGAAGGGGCTTCAATGGGAGTTTTATCGCAGCGCCGAAACAAAGACGCGATTTTTTTACCATCCGGAGAAACATTGTAGCGGAAACTTTAAACTTTTACCCGCCAGAGCGGCAGCGCCGTGCCGGGTCCCGGCTTTGTCTCGCAACGGGGGGAAGTACGCCAGTACACGCGAGGATATAAAGAACCAGCAGCACTTTTGGATACACATTTTTATCCACACAACGAGAGAATCCGTGATTATTGTGTTTGTTTAGGAAAGTGAGAGAATGGCGGCCAACATGTACCGAGTTGGAGGTGAGTATTATTGTTAAGGCTAACACTAGCAGCAGGCTCGCGGGGGTTAGCATTAGCATTAGCGCGAGCGGCTGTTTCCGCCTTAGTTACAATGAGCGGGATCCCGTTGCTAAGCGAGCTAGGCTAGTTTCGTTACGGCTGCATTTGGGTTAACTCGAAATTAATTAATTAATTATTTATGTATGCATTTAACTCAACTTCCAAATCCACGTGGATGTGAAAACTCGCAAACTCTCTTTCTTGTGTTCTTAGTTTTGCTTCTTTACGTAATTAGCCGCAAGCAAGCAAATCAGCTAATTATGATGGAACTCTTCCGTTAGTTTATTCACTTACGATGCTTTTTACTCACTTTTTCGAGTTTCATTCAAGTTTTTGTCGTACACGTTGCCTGAACTGTGCCGTTCTGTCAAACTTTTGACAGCTCAGTTATAGGGAGTCTCTCAGCAGGGGATGCAAAGACTTTCGCTTTTGTCACCTGTTTGAAAAGGAACATGGTCAAAGAATTGTTTGTTTTTACGGATAATTGATCATTTAAACATTTTGAACTTGATGAACCTAGATTTAGAGTTCAATGAAAGGTTCAGAACAGGAAAACGACTCCAGTTAGTTCACAAGTGGAGCTATAAGTTAATTTATTTATTTATTATATTTAATCACAATTAATTACTGTGCAAAAAATAACTAGCCAAATATAAAGCATTGTTGTACAGTTCAGAATATGTGAAATAAGGAATAGGAACAACAACAACAATGCAAAGGCAACAAATATATAAAAGTAAATAAAGAATAAAATAAGTAAAATAAAAATGCAATATTTATAAAGTTACATACATTTAAAGAGCTTTAATTGATTATTTTCATCATTTTTTTGTTTTCTCATGTTTGAAAGGGTTTCATAGTCCATTGTGAAATAAGTTTTACAAAAGGTAATACATGAGGGTTTTGTTTTAGTCATTTTTGTCTTGTGAATATAAAACTTGTTGTAATGTATTTAAAAAACAACAACATATATAGGTTTCACAATTAAAGTAAAATATCATAAGGTTCTGAATGTAGAGTTTTGTTGTTTTTTTATTTATTTTTTGTTATGTCCATTTTAAAGTCAATCCAAAAAGAAAGAAAGAAAGGGCAATAATAAAAAAAAAAAATTCAGTAGCTTCAACTGTAAGTTTATGTATGGGTCGTGAATAATTTCTGTGCTCATGCATGTGCAGATGTAATATGATAACATAGTTGTATCTAATCCAAATGCCGTTTTTAATATATGAAGATACCCATCAGACTACTGTACAGTGTCATGCATGAGCATCCTTTGTCAGCGAGATGCTCCTCACTGTGTATTGTAATGCAGTTTACCTTATAATAATATTGTATGTGCGTTAGCGTCATTGACTGCAGCATGACATGGTGACCATGCACATTATAGTGCTTTTATTTTCTTAAATCCGGGAATCGGCTGTAAATAGGTCACGGCAATCAGGCTGTGTTGCTTTAGCAGATGCAGCTGATTGCTTTATTGCAGTTGCAGATTGAACAGGCAGGGTTTGATGGGAAGTTCTGGATGAAAAACTCACTTATTACATGCTTGTCAAAATGTATTAGAGTTTATGACTCAAGACTAGGTTCAGAGGAAGGCGGAGTCTGCGTCTGTTCAAAACAGTCGTTTTAAATGTTGTATACAATTAAGATGGTGGCTGTCATACTATGTAGGATTGTATTGTAATGATGGTTTTTCATAGATACTGCCATGTATTTTATTGCACTGTTTGCTAGGGCTGTCAAAATGGCTGAAAAACTAAATTCGAATTTTTTACTTAAATACTAGCAAAATTCGAATTATATTTTAATTTAAAATGCATAATTTCAGTTAGGGTGAAGAAAAGCTTTTGGCTTCTCTCCTGAGGCCACATCGAGCAAAATATTACTAATGCACGTTTATTCAAAGCATAAAAAATATGGCAATCTGTGAAAAAAAAGTGCATAATGTTTAAAATAATGTTTATAAACCAATTATAATTAAGTTGCTTAAACAACTATAAACAAAACAGCATCATGTATGTATGTATAGTTTAATACAAAGGACCGAAAGCCACAGTACATTTTTCATTTAAAAACACGAGTTGCAGTGGGATGGGGAAGAAAACCCGCCATAAAGTATAGAGATATGTTTTTTCAAAAGTTGAACTTGCATTAATTTTCCATGGCTTTCTAAACATGCGGCGCTTTTGTGCGAGACGCGAGTGCAACGGTGATAGATGTCCCTCTAGAAAGGCTATTTCT
The DNA here is from genome assembly GCF_001515605.1 of Sinocyclocheilus anshuiensis. Taxonomy (NCBI): domain Eukaryota; kingdom Metazoa; phylum Chordata; class Actinopteri; order Cypriniformes; family Cyprinidae; genus Sinocyclocheilus; species Sinocyclocheilus anshuiensis. The sequence goes on from NW_015549711.1 coordinate 697,525, forward strand.
AAAAAAACAAACAAAAAAAAGGGTTAATTCCGACTTTGCTATGACAATCTGGCACTTCTGAATCAGCGACTGCAAGTATGTTTTGTTATTAGTTTAAGATGCAACGTTTTTGCATTCGAATGTGAATCTTTATTTTAAATTCGACGAATATTCGAAAAAACAAATTGACAGCCCTACTGTTTGCTAGTGTTTTGGGAGATGCAGGTTTAGGTCATTGAACTTGACCTCCTATTCTGGCCTCAAGCTCTTGCATCCCTACATTTTACCTCTGTGATCTGAAGCTTTCTGACTAAATGCTGTCGCCTCGCTCTGTTTTTGGTTTACCTATTTGATCAGAGTGTGTTTTTGTCATTGAGCTTTCTAGAGTGCATTAGTGACAGGCCGACATATCACCCAATATTTGCTGAGTAGTGCTAGACTGATATATTGGCCAGGCTGTATTATTAGTCGATATTTGGCCATTTTGAGAAAACTGGTATTTACCAATAACGGTCTCTTCTGCTGTATCTGCTTGAAAATTCTGTTTTCTAAATTGATTTTTTTTTATTTCATTTGAAATCTTTATTTAAAATATCATAACTTGACCTTCTGAGACCTCCCTTTTCCATTCATTTAGTCCATATAAACTCCACCACTTTCTTATAATAGACTGCTACATCACATTCAAACCTTGTCAATGGATAATAAATGGTTTCTGTTTTTATTGTTTTGTAGTGAATCACTGGGATCTGATCATATATGCACAATGCCGAATTCCAGAATCGCACAACAATACTTAATATGAAGTGAAGATAATCTGATATGGTCTTCTTGCCAGAGTCCATTGTCTCTTAAACACATTTTATTAAATTGTGTTGGCTTAAGTTCTTTTATGAAATTATATTACTCGGAGGACACTCTAGAAGAAATTCTAAACAGAATTAATCCTAAATCTATTTTAGAATTTCTATCTAAAGCAGACTTTAAAAACCTGAGGTTTTTAAATTGCTCTTTTATACTATTTCAATGTGTTACACAGCACGAAAACAGCCAAGGGCGCTGGCATGGTGTTAAAACACCAACCAACCAACAGTCTTTTGTAGTGCATTTTAAATGTGTAAAAGAATTTTTAATTTCAGAATTTCTCTCGTTTGCAGTCATTAAATTGTATGCATATATTGCCATTATATACCTGTCAACTCTCTCATACACAGTCTAGATGTGTTTATTGGCAATGGGTTTTTAAATGTCCATATTGGTTGACCACTAGCATACATGTTGAGATATCATTTTGTCCCGGTCGCTTGTGCTCACTGAACTCTCGGTTTGAATGTCGCTCTCCTACTATGCAAACATGGCACAGTTTTCAATAGTTTACTGTTGCAAATGTTACTGTAACAACCCAGATGTGAAGTGCAGGGAGGGCTGTATCCTCGTGATGCAATATTAAATGTGCCATGTCAGTAAATTCTCATGGCATGCATGTTTCTAAAAGTGAATAAGTCTATGTGTAAAATCAAGGCAAGTGCATCCACATTGTTTGTCAGCAAGAGAGAATTGGAAGTGTTTCATACCAGCACTATAATTGAGATGGTTTTGGTTCAGTGAAGCTTACATTGTTTTCACGGGGTGTTAATTGAGACCTCTAATGAAGATGCAAAGGGGATACTTGTCAAGTGATGCAAATATAAAGTTCTGCTCACACGCGTGTGGGCAAATGTATATATCAGGTGACATTGGTCTGTTAAATGAGCATCCTGCTCTGTATGTGCATATACTGCCAGACAGATAGATGATTCATTTGAAAAAATGCACTGACTGCATTTAAATCTGCATTTTGTAATGCTTTTACAGGGTTCGCAAAATCGCTAGCCCGACGTCCCGGGGCTATTGTGTTTTCCAGTCGGGCTACCAAAATGTATCATCACTCTGCCCGACAGGCCATCTTAAATGCAGATCTCCCGCGGGTCCTTAAAAACTCCTAAAGTGAGTTGTATCAAAC
>NW_015549711.1:699757-703446 GCF_001515605.1 Sinocyclocheilus anshuiensis
TCGGAACTTTCACGCTTAGTAACACATACAGCTGTTCCCTCACCACAGTGCAACAGTGAAAAGGGACTTCTTTCAAACAGTGTCGCGTTCCGAACGTTGTTTAATTAAGCGACATACACCGGTATTGCGGTGTTTTAAAAATTCATATCATAACAAAAATAAACATATATAAATATTCGGTATGAACCGGTATACCGCCCAGCACTAAGAAATGTCTTAATTATAATTTCAAGAGGTCTTACAGCTGGGGACGGAAAGACAAGAGTCGCGATACGGCTGGATATTAAACTTCAAAAGGCAATGATGTCATTGAATAAATATGAGCGCTGCACGTTTCAAGTCAAAACGCGGCGCGGATGTCTTGAATGTATTTAAATGTATCTGAAGGCAATGGACTGTCCTCAGAAACGTGTCGTTGGCATTTTAATTTCATTTGACCTATAATTCCTGATAATGTATCTGAACTGTAAATCATGTAATTTTATGGCTCAATACTGTATTATACCATAGACATTGTCCAACCCCACTCATACTGTTCATTTTTCTTCTGCAACCTCATAAGTTGCCTTAATTTTATTTAAAAAAATTCTGCAGAAAAACCTTTAAATAGTTAAATAGAATTCCTTCCTTCATATTTGTTGATATTTGTGTATTGAAAATATTTTTGATTGACATCTAAACTCCTATCTGATTTTCTATATTTAAAAAAAAAAAAAAAAAGGTATTTTTTTATTTGGGCTAGTTAAATTAATTTTTGGGCTACCAAAATCTGAAGAGTACCTGCCCGAAGGGCTACCAGGGAATCTGAAATTTTGCGAGCCCTGCTTTACACTAATAGTTGTCGACCATTATGGTTTTTTTAATGGCCAGCCCAGTTCCTGTACAGGTATCTAGAACAGAGCAGATAGAAGGGCTGCAGCAAACGATTATTTTGATAGTCGATTAATCTTAACGATTATTGGAACGATTAATCGACTAATCGTCGATTATTTTGCTAGTTAATCAGTAGACATTTATTGATTCAGCTTCTGCAATTAGTTAAAATATTGAGTTATACATTCTATCAAATAACGTAAGGTAATCACTTCAACTTTTGAAAGTCATATTATGTAATTACAGTTATACAATTAATTTATACAAATAAATATATTTGGCACACAAAATGAGATGGCAGAGAAACTCTCTTATTCACCATTTAATTAGCTATATTAAAAAGTAGCTGAATGACACATCATTCTGCCTAAAATCTCTCTTTGTAAGTCATATGGATAAGAAACAAAATAAAGGTTAAGTGATAAGATGTTTTATTTTTGGATAAACTATTTTATTCACAACATAATCTCTCTTAAAATACCTTAGGGTTATGATAATCAAAATAGTCCTGAGCTAGGGTTATTCCATTTTTTTCCGTTTTAATTTTTCTGGAATCCTTTTTAATGGTTAAATTAAATTTTATTAATCAAAAAGCATGTCTAATTAATTATAATCTAATCAATTAATTATCATTAAACTTAATTTAACATCAATTTATTAAAAGTTTAACACAAATTACGTGTTTTGGGTCCTATGAAATGTTTTATTTTTTCCAACCTTGTTTTATTGTTACCAAATTCTGTGTTTTAGCATGTCTAATTATTTGAAAGCATAAAAACAAGATTCATTTATTCTTACAATAGCCTTACGATTTTTTCCCCTCAGAAATTCTGTTGTGTATTTACATTTTTTAAGGCATAAAACTGTTTTATGCCTTAAATTTAAATACACAACACAGAATTTCTGAGGGGAAAAAATCGTAAGGCTATTGTATTTAAGTGTATTTAATTTTATCTTTTAAATATTGAAAATTAAACGCATTTAATTTTTTTGGAAAATAAAGGGGATTTAATATTACAATTAAAACATTGAAGAATTAATATAGATATATTGTATGATTATTCCTTACAAATATGGTTTTAATAATTTTAGTAGTAGTAGTAGCCTGTTACGTACATTCTACTGAACAACAGTAATATATTTCTGCTGCAATGTCTTCAAGTTAAACCGAACTTTTATTTTGATGGGTTGCCGAGAATACCTTTACATTTCTGTGTGTATGTGATATGAGGATAGTTTTACTTAAATGAAACGGTCAAATGCTCATGAAGTGACAGTTCTGGAGATGTTCGTGTATTTATGTCCTCATTAGTGAGACGGCAGACGTTAATATCACCGCAAGTGTCACGTGCGCTTCAGTATGAGTAGTAAACAAAACCGCGCGTCTGCGCCATTCATTAACACACAGAATTCATATTTAAATAGTCGTTTTGCGGCTTAATATTTACAAATACTAGTGGGAGTGGGAGCGTGCTCACTTGTGTGTGCACGCATCGGGGCGGAACTCCACTGTGAGCGATGCAGAGAGCGCGACTACGTAACGTAGAGACAGAAATGACATGCCGTCGTGTAAATAAGATATATAACACAAGGCTATTTAGTTTGTTTAATAAAAGAACAAGGTATAGACCTGTTCTATAGAAAAGGTAACTTTAAATGACTTCTGTTGTGATCTGGCGCTATAGAGAAAATAAAAGTAAATAAAATGAACTTGATCTTCAAGGGGGGCGGGGGTGACTGGACTTTACTGGAGTACTGAACAGCAGAGCTTGTGCAATATCCACATCGCTGTAATCAGATGCTTTTTAAACTGCTGCTTTCTCACCGCTGTCAGTTTTTGATGTTTATTTTGTTATTGAGAGGAAAGCGCAGTATATATTTACATATTCATCCAAAAGCCACTCAGCAGCCTCGGGTTCGGCTGCATTTGAAGTGCTGTGTCTTCTCTTGAATTGCATCAGGAAAGCTGAATTACAGTCTTAAGCTACAGCGCCACACTGGTCAAACCGCGTTATTGCAGGTTCTTACATTATGTCATATGAGATCAAACGACTACTCGACAACAAAAATATTTGTCGACATTTTCTTATTGTCGATAATGTCGACCAATCGTTTCAGCCCTAGCAGATAGTTCAAGACAAGTTGTACCTTTTTATCAGTTCATGCATCATGTGCTCCCATCAAACACAAGCCCTTGGAATTGCTGGCCATGCTCTACTGTTTGAGCTACTGGAATGTAATGGCAATAAATGTAATGCATATTATTAATAACAAATGAGATATACAAAAGTGCTGATTTAAAATACCACTCATTTTGCACTTTCATTTGTTTTGCAATATTATGGAGCCACAAACATATGCAGTAGGGCTGAACGATTTTGGAAAATAATCGAATTGCTTTTTTTTTTTTTTTTTTTACCAATATTGCGATTTAATATGCAATTATTTTTTAAAGCTCTTTATGTTCTGTGTACTTCAACAAAGACAACCTATAAATCATTGTATAGTATGACCAACACAATATTAGATAGATTAAACATAAATGTTATTTTCTGTAGGCCAGGCCTATATGTTACGATGAAATTAGGTGACGCATGAATTGATATGAATGACATTTTTATTTAACAAGTACATCACAGTATATTGACTGATTTGTTTAACTTCCAACCTTGTAAGCATGTAATAATTATGACAACATAAAGCACTGACAAATAAGCCTGGTGTAAACATTAATATGAAGGTCAGTAACAAATCACACAAACTAAAGTAGATTGCAGAAATATAAAAACAAATCTGTTGCTTTACCACACTACTTT
>NW_015549711.1:704308-708785 GCF_001515605.1 Sinocyclocheilus anshuiensis
GCACTAAACACTGTCTGTTAACTTTAGACCAGTGGTTCTCAAACTTTTTTGGTCGCGCCCCCCTTTAAACCTATAAAAAAATCTGGCACCGTCCCCCTCCCCGAATCCCCATCCCACCTCAGACTACCAAATAATTTCACTAAACATTATGAACAATTAATGCTTTTTTAATTTAAAAAACCTGCAGGGAAAAAAACACCTGCATCACTTGAAACATTGAAAAATGACATAGAGAGAATAACTGTTATTATTATTATTATTGTTCTCTCTCTGTTATTTATTTATTTTTTGTGGGTTTCATGCTGTGTCTAAGGCATAGGACACACAGGCTTTCCTCCTCACCAACGACATTAAACATCGTGTCTACACCGGACGCGAGCGGCAAAATACGGTAGAACCCATTATAATCAGTGACGCTGTGTACACTGGATGCGGCGCGACACAACACGGCACGACAAAACCCGACATTGAACTGATGCGTTGTTCTATTTATGATGTACTGACACAAAGTTAAAAGATTTGCGACGGTCGCTTTGTCGCGTCCAGTGTAGAGCTGTTGTGGTGCGACACGACAACTGTAGCGTTCGGTATAGACACGGTGAGTGAAGCCGAGAGCAAGATATGCCTCGACATATTTTCTGCATTTAGCTTTCTAAATGACCTGCACCTGCCTGGGTCTGTGCGACTTCATCTATGGCTTTTCTCTTTCCTTTCAAAAACCGATCCATCTCCTATACTAAGTCACGTCCTTTGGCTGTTTACGGTTTTATTTCTTTTCTTTTTCTGCTGATGGACCGCGCTCGACTTGAAGCAGCGTTGCTTAGACCGATGGGTGTGTGTCATCAAAGTACTGCGAGAGCTATAAGAGAGCGCAGACATCTCTTATGCTTTCTCTCGCCCTACTTTGATGTCATACACCGATCGATCTTCAAGTCGAACACACCTCTTTACTCTCGAGTGTCACGTGACCGAATGTAATCGCAGCCTCTGCGATTGAAAAATCAAGTTTTTTCATATCGTGATATTATCGCAAATGCAATTTAATCGTTCAGCCCTAATATGCAGACAAAAATAAATTGTGGCCATGAATTAAGAAGTTGTTCCCTCATTTAATTAAATTACTGCCACATTGCTGTTGGTCCCTCTTTTTAAGTAAATCAAATAGAGGGGATGAAAATTGTACAACTTGGCTACTATTTCTTAAAATGAGGAAACAAAGTTGCATGGGAACGAATTCTTAATTTGTGGACACAATTTAAAACAAGGGAAAACAAATTAATAAAATTAGGAAATTGTTCATTTGTGGCCTATACAGGTGCATCTCAATAAATTAGAATGTCGTGGAAAAGTTCATTTATTTCAGTAATTCAACTCAAATTGTGAAACTTGTGTATTAAATAAATTCAAACTTTTCCATGACATTCTAATTTATTGAGATGCACCTGTATATAGGCAATCTTTTTTTTCCCTGCATGTCATATGGGGATCCATAGAATATGGACTCAGAATTCACTGAAATATTTTAGAAACCAGCATTTGCACTGTCTATTCACAGAATGAGCATCTTAAAATGTTCAAAAGAGTATCATGATTAACCTGAAAATGATTTTTTTTTTTTAACCCAGCCTTAGTGACAACAAAGTAAGCCATAGGTTTTTTTTCCTCTAAGTATAAACGCTTATAGACATTTCTGGTTTGTTTGAGCATCTCGACCAGCCCAAGACAGCATTATTAGTTGAATTGATGTTGTGAGTTTGAGAAGGGAATGGCTCTGTTTATCCAGAGGATTGTTGAGGAAACTTCTCATACATTGTGTTTAGTGAGGCTAGTAATGCAGAAATTACACACTTCACCTTTGTTTAGTTGGTCTGCTATTTTTGTCCCCGTCAGTATCTCGAAGCCTGTCTTTGAGCACCAGATGCCATGAGCTAACAATACAGCGCTTCCCTGCTTGAAGAGCAGATGGCTAGACCCTGTATCTCCTTGAGGGATATTATTGATCCATGCGGCCCAGCATCTCTTCACTGTCTCTCTGATTGATGAAGCTCATGAACTTGGGAGAGAGACCTCCATTTTGATTTATCCCTTGCGGCACGACTTAAGAACATGGCTGAGCAGAGGCAAGAACAGAAAGCGTTAGTCCGATCAAAGATCAACGTCTACCAGAATGTCCAGAGTTGACCAGCCCAGACCAGAAGAGAGAGTGATTACATAACTGAATTGATGTGTTCTGTGTACACATTGTTGACCGTGCCTCATCGTACGTTCTCTCAATATTGACCCATACCATTGCTCATGTCACCCCATATATGGTTTGCGTTATGGAACTTCTGCACAATAATGATTTGATTGTTCATGTGTTTAGTGATGGACTTTTTTTCTCCACACCTTTGGATTTGAATACAGTACTGCTTAGATTCTGAATGGTCCTACTGATCAAGTGTTACTGACCCCGTTTCAGCACTGATCAATAAGGATGCACATTATATCGGTACCATATAATTTATCAGCTGATGTTTTTTCCCCAACTTTGATCGATAATGGGTTTTTTGTGCATGCTTATTTTCCCATTTTTACTACGTTTCTTATAATCTGTTCACTTAAAGTTAATGTTTAAACGCATAAATTTAAAATTGCAATTAAATGCAATCTTTAGCTATTGTAAAAAATGAATAGCCATTTTCACACTGTATATTATAATTTTGTATACAACTGTCACACTGTATATTATTTTTAGTTTTTTGTTTAATGTTTAATTTAGTCAAAATGGTATAGAATTTCGGTATGTCCAGATTTGTAATTTTGGTGTAGCTCTGTTGATTATGAATAGATTTTAGTGTTTGTGTTCACAAAATACAAGTTTCATTAAAGTAATCCCTATAGTGTTTGGCATTTTACAAATACATTTTATATAGAAAAATGTTTATGTATATATATATATATATATATATATATATATATACACACATGTGGGTGTGTACATACACATATATGTAAAAATATATGTTCATATTAGGGATGCACTGAATTTTCGGCCGCCGAAAATTATCGGCCGAAAATGACATTTTTGGTTTTCAGCCGAAATAACGAGCTGAAAAAATAGCGCTGGGTGATATAACTAAAAAAATGATCACAATATAATATTTCACATCGTTCGGAATCGATAATTATTGAAAAATTTTTATAACCTTTCTTAAACGGAGAGCAGTAGAAAAAAGGTTTAAATTTAACCACTGTATTTTTAATTTACCCAATTTATTAAGACAACTTATTTTAGTCTTAAACAAAATAACAAATAAAACAAAATGACAAAATAAAATTGAAACAAATATCTCCTTATATTTTAAATGCAGATTAAATAAGTGTTAAGGAAACATTTGGCCTGTCTCCTGAGGCCACAGGAGAGCGCAATGAGCAAAATAATGCACCTCATTAAACGGTTTATTCAATGCAATGAAAATAACGGCCGTCTATAAAAAAGTACATAATGTCTAAACTAATATTTATAAATCAAATATGATTTCGTAAATTGCATAAACAATAATGAACAAAACAGCATCATGTATTTATGCAGCTTAATACAAATATCCAAAGCGCCGATCACACGATTGCATTTAAAAACGTATGAGACGCAGTGGAATGGAATAAACCCTCACAAATTCTCGAGACTAAAAGTTGAATTTGTGAGGGTTCTAAAAGTTGAATCTCTTTTAACTTTACATGGCTTTCTATTCAACTCTTGTGCGAGACGCGAGTGCAACAGTCATAATTGTGCGTCTCAAGTAGAGCCCGACCGATATGGGTTTTTTGGGGCCGATACCGATATTAGGGAGTAAAAAAAAGGCCGATACCGATATATCGGCCGATATTCTTTGTGTATATTATAGTACAGTACCAGTCAAAAGTTTGGACACTTTCCCATTCGTGTGTCCAAACATTTGACTGGTACTATATATAGAATACAGTATATACATAAACAGAATTATATACATAAACACATTTTTTGCAATGATCACTCAAATATGATGATCAAACACTTATAATGGTGACAGAGATATGTAAGGGCATTTAACAATTTAACAATAAACTTGCGATGAGTGCGATGCACAAAGTAACGGGGTGTTAGTTGTAACACACGTGGTTTGAATATTTATTTTACCATAGTAACATTTAAATTCTGGCTTAAGTAAATTTTTTTCAGTTTTTATTATTCATTTAAAATGAGACCAATCTGCTATTATTTTAATCTCCAATCTGTTATTTATCAGTTCAGATAGTTTTTTAATGCTTTGATTACTAGCAGAAGACACTAACCCATTTTAAATTCCAGTTGCGCAGATGGGGCACGTTGTACGTTGTAACAACAATGTGCTATTCTATGACATTAGCTATGCAATTTACACTATTTACTTTAATTAATTTTTAATTTTAACAACGAGAAACAGGTGAATAAAGACTGACAGTCAATGTTTAATGT
>NW_015549711.1:710203-712023 GCF_001515605.1 Sinocyclocheilus anshuiensis
CTTTCTGTCCGTGTGCTTCGGATGTGTGCACTCAGAAAAACGTATATCAGAAGTTTAAACTAATATGGTTTAAAACGCATGATTTCAGCACGATAAACATGATAATCAGAACCAAAACAGATGTTTTTAGCAGGTCCCAGCTGTAATGGCGGGGAGCAGCAGCTCATTTGCATTTAAAGAGACAGGCCCGAAAAACAGCGTGTTTCTGCTTCCACTCAAAATAGGCATTTTCAAAATTATATAATAAATGATCTGTAGAGTATTTTGAGCTGAAACTTCACAGACACATTCTGGGGACACCAGAGACTTATATTACATATTGTAAAAAGGGGCATAATATGTCTCCTTTAAACTCGACTAATATTCCTGTTTTTGATTCACAGTCTCCTCATCACAGACAGGCACGGCACTCATTTCAGCGTGTGTTTGTGTGTTCTGTTGGCTGTCTGCTTGTCACACATAACACGTGCCTTTTAATGAAAAAAGCTTTAAACTATCATGCATATTTCAAGCATTTTTTTTCTATCGTTATCGATAACTGTGTACCATCAGTAAATATCGATACCGTTTTATTGCCCAGGCCTACGGAAAAATACTATATATAATATATATATGGCATGCCTCAGCGCGCAGGTTTCAATCTCCTCATCACTGATGCTCCGCTTAATATTCCGCTCTATGAATGTGAGTTCCGCTCATGTACTGCTCATACTCACCGGAAAAGCAAAGTCCGCTCAAATAACGCGCCAACAGGATATTTCTTTGTAGTATATTTGTTCTCTGCTCTGCTAACATGCTCTGATAATAATAGCTTTGTAGGATTATACATTATTTGGCTAATTAGTTTTAAAAAAGTTATATCTGATTCTGTTGCATGGAACTGAATAAAAATAATATATTGATATTTAATATTAAGGTAACACTTTACAATAAGGTTCCATTAGTTATTGTTAGTTAATGTAACCTATTAACTAACATGAACAATAAATTTATTACAGTATTTATTCATCTTTCCTAATGTTAGTTAATGAGAATACAGTTGTTCACTGTTATAGTAGTTCATGTTAATTCAGAGTGCATTAACTGTTAACAAGCACAACTGTTGATTTTAATAATGCATTAGTAAATGTTGCAATTAACATGAGCTAAGATTAATAAATGCTGAAGAACTATTGTTCATTCTTAGTTCATTAACTAAAGTAGTTAACTAATGTTAATTAATGAACCTTATTGTAATGTGTTACTAATATTAATATAAATTATGTCCAATTTTATAGTGTTACTTTCAGTAAAAAGTATGTTGTGTTTTTTAAATTTCGGTGAATCCCTAGTTCATATATATGTGTGTACACGTGTATATATGTGTGTATATATATATATATATATATATATATATACACACACACACACGTATATGAACATACATTTACAATTTTTACACACACATAAATTATAATTACTTACAGATTTTTTTTTGTCTACTACAGATTATGTGTATTTTGAAAACTCCTCCAGTAACCCGTATCTGATTCGTCGAATAGAAGAACTCAACAAGGTGAGGTTGGAACATGTTATTATATTCTGTCGTCATTTTTGATACAAAATGTCATACTTCTTTTTCTTTTTCTTTTTTTTTTGGATGCAAGAAGATTTATTTTTTGTTTTGTTTATTTGGCCATGAGCTGATTTTGACCAGTATGAATTATAGTGCCAATTAGGCATGGGCCGGTATGAGATTTTGACGGTATGATAACCTTAAGCAAAAAAAATAACGGTTTCAAGGTATTACGGAATTGTTGTTACAGCTCTAAAATGTGTTA
>NW_015549711.1:712197-730616 GCF_001515605.1 Sinocyclocheilus anshuiensis
TTTGAGGAGACATGAAAAACAGCGCATACCGCAGGAACGGTATAACGGAAAATGTTAGTGGTTTTGAAACCGTGAAATTTTCAAACCGCGGTATACCTTGATACCGGTAATCAGCCCATGCCTAGTGCCAATATATCAGCATACATAATGAATCTGGTGTGTCACTGTTCTTACAGCCTAGAGTCAGACTAACTGATTGGTTGGGGCTTTTGATGTCCACCAATCATTTATCATACATCATCAATTGCATGTGCAGAGATTTGAACATTACACTGAACATGGATGATTGACATATGCCAGCTCTCTGCTTATGCATTGTCACTCATGGCAGCGTAACAGACTGTCTCTGTCACCTGCTCCCCTCTGTTGTGCATTGCTAATGCTCAGCCATCATCCTGTTGTCTACTGATTCACACTGGGCTGTTTGAGATGAAGATCCAGCCGAAAGAGACTTACATAATGCTGAGAATGACACAGGCATTTTTCCTGGAGCAGGGATTAAAATACTTTATATAACCTCATTTTGAAGGGCTATGAAGCTCAGCAGGATGGGTAAACTAATGGAAGTGGTGTCTGTGTTCAATATGTATACGTGTTAGTCAGAATTCAGTGCTGTCTTGAATATACACAACTCTTAACCCACACTGTGTTGCATTAATGAGGAAGATGTGGTTTTCATTTCCATATAGAGTGGTTCATTTTCAATGCTGGAAAATGAGTAGAAATTTAGTTATTAATAGGGCTCACAACTTTTTACTTGGCAGCTTAAATATTGGTGCACTTGCATGTAAATCATAGGCAGTATCATTCAGTTCAAGTTTTACTTTAAAAGTTATACTTAAATTGTGGGTTTTTACAAGTACATGACATGAAGACAGTAAGAGCACTTAAAGCACTTACTTTACACACTGTATAGAGAAAATGACTGTGTGTGAATGTTCTTTCTAACACTGTTTCTCTTTGCATGTCTCCCCAAGACTGCCAATGGAAATGTAGAAGCCAAGGTGGTCTGTCTCTTCAGGCGGAGAGATATATCCACCAATCTGAACACTCTAGCCGATAGCAATGCAAGTGAGTACCTTACTGTTTCAGTCTCCTTCAATTCACGCCTCTTCATCACATTTAAAATAAAGATACGGTGTCACTATGTAGATGTACTATTTGCAGTGAAACACCAACTAGGATTTTCAGCATTAAAAGGCATTGGGAACAGCATTTAATGCACCAAAGAGGATCAATCCATATATAATTAAGTTGCATATTATATGACTTTGCATTTTATGTATTTGAAGTCTTCAGTCCGAATGTAGAAGCAGATGTCTGCAAGAAAATCCTAAGATTTTTGTTGATCGTATTCCTCTATGAAATTGAGAATTTACATTCTACAATGAGTTGGAGGGAAAATCTGTGGAATTATGCTGAACAGATTTAAACTGATCATGATATCAAAACAATTTTTTTTTTTTTTCTAATTCATGTGCCCTCATAATCTTTAAAAGGGACATCAGATGCCCATTTTCCTTAAGTTGATACATACTTTGGTTAAAATTTCTCAATGGTAGTGTAAAACAACACCCCTTTTACCTTGTCAAAAACAGCTCTGTTCAAAGCGAGCGGTTTCGGTGCATGTCGCTTTAAATGCTAATGAGCTCTGCTCACCCCGCCCCTCTCTTCTGTGGGGCGACGAGCCGTTCTCACGAGACTGTAAACTTTAGCGGATTGTAAATGCGGATTCGTCGCAGATCTTGCTAACTAGCACATTATTAGGAAAAGCAATTTGCAAATATTGCAAAAAAAAACTTGTACTCACTTCTTCTGGAGGTGAAGCTGGATGACGAATGATTCGCGCGTACATAAATGCATTTAGATAGCTCAGGGGGGCGCATTCCCTTCAAACACAAATGTAATCTTCAGCGGCTCAGTTGTCGGGAGTAAACGACGACTGCTATGTTCATTATTACATCCAACAACAAAACACCTCAGTCGCTTAGGAGACATTCTTGTCTACACTTGCTCCGGCGTTGAAACAGTGGTGGACTGATGACAGCTCACTCAGGGCGGGTCTGTGTGACGTACATCAGGCCAGAATCTGTGAATGGCTTGATCTGAGAAAGGGGTTATTTTTTTTGGGGATTTAAAAAAAAAAAAAGCACTGGGTGGATTTTTATCATTATAGGGTGGTTGTGTACACACACTGCCAACACACATTTATGTTCAAACACCATGTAAAAGTGAATTTTGCATCTGATGACCCCTTTAATCTAAAATGTACTCTCACTCGCACAACATTATATGTACACCAGCGTAAGGACAATAACGGTAACCTGTCACTCACATGAGATTGCAGCAATTAACAAGCTTTTATTTCATGCCTAATTTATGGTAAAATGTCTCTTGTATTGATGGTTGAGAATGTCATCTAATTATCTGAAATATTTACTTGTTTACTAAATAAACACTCAAAGGGATGTGCATTTGTAGAATGTTTTGAATTGCATGCATTTTCCTTCTTCAGAAATCCAGAGATTTCTATTCAGGTACAGGTGCCGACAGGACAAAACAGAAGGATTTAGTAGAGGGACACCAGTCTACACAAGAAACAAAACTAGATCACTTCCATTATAATTAGGAATGGACAGGATGGTCGACTAGTAAAGCAATCGTAGATTTAGTTAATTTTATTTTATTTTTTTTAAGTTCTCTAAGTTGCATCACTAATTTTAAAATACTAGTCATTTGAGACATTTACTGCTAGACTTTTATATCAGCTGGTTTAAGTAGTGTTTCAGACATTAAGCGTGATCATCACATCCTTTTTATTTTTGAGGACTATGTTGGTTTTGTGCACTAAAATGCTATTGATATTCAGCCTTATGATCTATTTTTGAGTATCTGTCAATTGTACAGTTGAAAGAACTTGAGTTCTTGAAATCAGTTCACGCTGTTGTTGTTCTTCACACATACAGATAATTGTCTTTGTCCATTGCACCACACAATGAGTGGTGCAAATTCTCATTAATAATCTCAACATCGAAAAATGTCTGGAAACCGATGCCCTCTGTTGTGCTCCATTTTTAAAAACATCCTATGCGAGCGCCCTCTGAGAAATGCATCTGATAGGGTTGCTTTGATTAGTCATTCAGACAACCCACTGACTAGTTGATTTTGAAAATGTGTAGCTTTGTTTGCACATCCCTAAATATTTGTATAACACAGCTGCAAACAATCCCACATGTCTGAAAGATTTTTTATTTCTCCGACATGCCTGAGGTAGTGGTTAATTTGTATGTAAATTTTGTGTACGTGAACTGCCGTAAAACTGTTGTAATGCAGTGTATTTACCTAACCATTTCAGAGTAGGGTCAGGTTTGAGTTGAGGAGGTTGCATTGGCATGGGCTGGAGTTAACATTCAAATCCTTTGCAGTCATGAGGGTTCAATGTCTGCTTGGCGGCCTGTTTACTACTGAACGTATCCTCCTCTTTATGTCGCGGCACTCTACAGCACCAGCACTGTCCTGTTACACAAGATCAGGGCTCCCATTTACATCACCTCCTCCCTTCGCTACCTTCTGCCCAGCTTCCTCCTTTAACCCTCCCCCTCCCTCCCCGTCCTGAATGGGCTCCTCTGTGCTTATCCTCAGCTGCCATCCACCCTGTGCTCTCAGAACAAAAGAGCCTTCATGGGACCCACCGGGCCACGTTGCTCAAAGGGTTAACACTAGGTTAACACTGTCTGGCTGCTGTCTTTGTCAAGGAGTGAAAGTGTTTATAAACGCATGTATATGTGTGCGTGTTTGGCTCTGAGAGTGCAGTTATGATGGATTTGTCGCACATGTGTCTTGAGTGCTTGTCTGCTTGTGCATGTGTGAAAGAGCTTGTGGCATTTTTTTTTTTTAATGCGTACTTGTGCATGGGGGGGGGGGTTGTTGCTCAATGGGGGGATGGGCGCCTCAGGTTTATTGCACAGGGTTTCCCAGGAAAGCTGGCAGGGAGGCATTGGCCAAGGGGAGAGAAAGGAGGGGGCAGGGCCACCGGGGTGGCAGGAGGGGTTAATGGAAAGGGGTGTGGTTTGATATCCCGCCCTCTTCATTGACAGGGTTTCCTTCGGCTCTGTGCAGGGATGGAGCCCGGTCAGATCGGCTGAAAAAGTCCTGCCAAGTCTCCTCACCTCACACGAGCATCTTTCTCTGTTAGCGTTGCAAATTGGTGTTAAAGTCAAAAGTAATGTTCTTGAAATGCATTCAGTTCAAGTCATTTTGAGTTGGATCTGCACATAATCGTTTACTTCCCTTACAAGTCAACCATTCTCATGAAGGATATTTAAGTTACTTGTATCTCTGAATGAGTGTGAAATTGATCACAAGTTCACAACCATTACTAATAACCTAAAGGGATGTGTAAACTTAAGATTTGGTCTGTATGTTCTGAGAGGAAGCTGGTTCACATCAGAACTAATTAAGGCCATTAGCGCCACACTCATATGTTTGCGTGTGTGTGTATTTTAGGAGACTTTGAAGAGGAGTCCAAGCAGCCTTCAATGTCAGAACAGCAGAAACACCAGCTCAAGCACAGAGAACTGTTCCTGTCTCGACAGTTTGAGTCTCTCCCGGCCACACACATACGGTAAATACACTCACAGACACAAACATCTCTGGATTGAATGGTATAATCCCATCAGAGCCCAGACTCAGACTCTGTATACAAGGCGATTGATTTGTAGTGATAAGTCTTATTTATACCATGCATGTTTTGGCTTATTGTTTTTCTACAGAGGAAAATGCAACGTCACACTTTTGAACGAGACTGATGCTTTAACTATCTACCTAGAGAGAGAGGTAAGAGTCCACCTGCAGGACAAGAGCACTCACTGTACGGTTTATCATGGAGTGTCACAAAGCTACCACCATCACTAAAGCCATGATTGAGGCTACGTTTACACGACAACGATGTAGTCAAAAACTGAAAGGTTTTTGGAAAAAGTTTCACGTATACACGACAACGTTTTCAAAACGATTAGCGTTTACACATATCCGCCAAAAATGGCCAAAAACACTGTATTACGTATGCCAGGCCAGTAGTTGGCGCTGTCACCTTGTTAGTAAACACTACCTAGTGACGATTATATGTTGTATATGATGCGTCTCCGCTGTTGGTTGTAATATTGGTGAAGTAAATCCACACTTTGCTGAAGAAGCGTTAGCAAACTCTTGAGCAGCAACAACAATACCATGTACTCCGCCATTATTGTGTATGTTTGTTCGCGCTTGCCTTTAAAATTGACACGTACTGCGCATGCTACATGCCTAACACGTACTATGCACGCGCACGACGTCACCGTTTTCAAAGATTCCCGTTGTGGGTGTTTACACGGAAATAATAATGGTGCCGTTTTCAAAAACTTGCACTTTGAAACCTGTTTTCAAAAATATGCGTTTTCAGTCCCCAAAACGCCGTTGTCGTGTAAACGAACAGGCAAAACGCATAAAAAGCTTCCAGTTTTTGGCTGAAAACGTTGTCGTGTAAACGGCCCCTGAGAGACAAGCCATAACATGACAAGTGAATCTCATGAAATCTGTTAAAAGTTGTCATGTTTCACTCCTGAAAAAAAAAACTGTAAAAAAAAAAAAAACATTTTGTTATGCTTTAAGTAAACAAAGCTTGTTCTTAAGAACAGATTTGTTTTTGTATTGATATTTTCATAAGAATTAAGGTAATTTTTTTCCCTCCAACTCTCATTACTATACAAAACTACAATACTACATAAAAAAAACTATAATTGATTTATGTCAAGGTAGTATTTACGTCACCGTTTTCAAAGATTCCCATTTTGGGTGTTTACACGGAAACGACAACGGTGGCGTTTTCTAAAACTTGCACTTTGAAACCCGTTTTCAAAAATATGCATTTTCAGTACCCAAAATGCCGTTGTCGTGTAAACGAACAGGCAAAACGCATAAAAAGCTTCCAGTTTTTGGCTGAAAACGTTGTCGTGTAAACGGCCCCTGAGAGACAAGCCATAACATGACAAGTGAATCTCATGAAATCTGTTAAAAGTTGTCATGTTTCACTCCTGAAAAAAAAAACCTGAAAAAAAAAAACTGTAAAAAAAAAAAAAACATTTTGTTATGCTTTAAGTAAACAAAGCTTGTTCTTAAGAACAGATTTGTTTTTGTATTGATATTTTCATAAGAATTAAGGTAATTTTTTTCCCTCCAACTCTCATTACTATACAAAACTACAATACTACATAAAAAAAACTATAATTGATTTATGTCAAGGTAGTATTTGTTGTACTGAATTTACATATTTATATAATTTACAAATATTTTTGAAAGAAACCTCTTTTTCTCACCAAAGCTGCATTTATTTGAACAAAAATACAGTAGTGAAAACAGTAACATTGAAATATTATTACAATTTAAAGTAACTGTTTTTTGTTTTTTTTTTATGTAATATAATTTAAAATTGAATTTCTTCCTGTGATGGTAGAGCCGAATTTTCAGCAGCCATTACTCCAGTCTTCCTTCATGATCCTTCAGAAACATTTCTTATTATCAATGTTAAAAACAGTTGTGCTACTTCATATTTTTGTGGAAACCATGATACATTTTACATTATCTGATGAATAGAAACAGCATTATTTGAAATTGAAATCTTTCATAACACTATAAATGCTGAATGAAAGTATTTAAAAAAAAAAAAACGGATCCCAATTTGAATGGTAGTGTATTTTTAAAAATATATATTTTTAATATTTTTGGAATTTTTTTTTTCTGTTGATATAAGGCAAAATCAAGTTATTAGACAAGTGAACACCTTTTGTTGATTTAAAATGATCAAATGGCCAACTGCATGAAGTGTTTGTGTTTTATAATGTGTGTGTTCTGTA
The DNA here is from genome assembly GCF_001515605.1 of Sinocyclocheilus anshuiensis. NCBI lineage: Eukaryota > Metazoa > Chordata > Actinopteri > Cypriniformes > Cyprinidae > Sinocyclocheilus > Sinocyclocheilus anshuiensis. The sequence continues at coordinate 719,088 of NW_015549711.1, forward strand.
GGACTGCTTCTTCTACTCTCTGGTGTTTGACCCAATGCAAAAGACCCTGCTGGCTGACCAGGGCGAGATCAGAGTGGGATCCAAATACCAGGCAGAGATCCCTGACAAACTGGCTGAAGGTCAGAAGATTGTAACATCTCCACGCCTTGGTGTTGCTAAAAAAGATTTCATTTTGATGTCTAAAAAACCTCCAATTTTCAAGAAGCTCCAGTAGTGGCAATATCAGACGTCTGATGCTGAAACAGCTACAATGTTTACAATGTGTCCTACTCGCATGATTCTCATCACAATATTGCATCAGTACTTCAGATCCTGGTATTGATATTTTCAGCACACATTTTAGGGAGAGGTGTTGGATATTGAATGGCTAATTCAAAACTGATTCACTAATTCAAAACCAATCATTAATACAATGTTTTCCCCACTCAGGTGATTCAGACAATCGAGTGCAGGAGAAGCTTGAGACAAAGGTTTGGGATACTAATAACCAGCTGAAGGATCCTCAGATAGACCAGTTCCTGGTGGTGGCACGGTTAGTATTTCACTCTTAGACCGATTATTATTGCTGCTTTAAAATGGTTTTATTCATTAGCATGATGTTAATTCAAATATTGGGTACTTTTAGGGCTATTGGTACATTTGCACGTGCACTAGACTGCAGCAGTTCAATCCGCCAACCCAGTCTGCACATGAGCGCAGCGGCAGCATCTAGAGACATCACGCTGGTGAGAGAATGAAAGCATCCAATCACAATCTCTTCCTTAACTACTCAAAAGAGCGATTCATTCACTGCCACCTCACTCGCGTTTTCATGCACATCTGATATTCACACTGTCCCGTCTATCTGTAGTTCCACGCCATGGACACTCTGCAGAAGAACGGCTATGATCTCGCCAAGGCCATGTCGACGCTGGTGCCGCAGGGTGGCCCGGTGCTGTGCAGGGACGAGATGGAAGAGTGGAGCGCCTCAGAAGCCATGCTGTTCGAGGAGGCTCTGGAGAAATATGGCAAAGACTTCAATGACATTCGCCAAGACTTTGTGAGTTTGAAACGCCGTACTTGAGCATTTGCTCTCACACACACTGCACTATTTGGGAAAGCTCAAAAGATTTAAATTAATTTATTTGTTGTCCTGCAGTTGCCCTGGAAGTCATTAGCTAGCGTGGTCCAGTTCTACTACATGTGGAAGACTACTGATCGTTACATCCAGCAGGTAACAAACTTTCAGAGTTTTTTTAAAAACCAAAATTAATGTTGATATGTGAACATTTATTCATGCATACGAATGCTATTTAAAACATTTTTTTCTCCCCAGAAAAGACTAAAGGCAGCAGAGGCCGACAGCAAGCTGAAGCAGGTGTACATCCCCACCTAGTGAGTATCTAGTGTCACAGCACTTTTTTTTTTCTTTTTATGAATTCAAGTGGCACTTTCCAAATATGTACAACAAATTGGTGTCCATTAATAAAGGGCCAAATCCCATATTTTTTAAAAGAGGGTTACAGTTTTAAAGTGTCTTATGCTCACCATGCTGCATTTATTTGATCATAAATGCATGAAAAATATTTATGTAGTGAAATATTATTACAATTTAAAATAAGTATTCTATTTTAATATATTTTAAAATGTAATTTATTTCTGAGATGGTAAAGCTGAAGCTTTAGCAGCCATTATTGCAGTCTTCAGTGTCACATGATCTTTCAGAAATCATAATATGCTGATTTGCTGCTCAAGAAACATTTCTTCTTATCAGTGTTGTAAACACCTGCTTAATATTTTTGTCAAGACTGGTCATTTTTTTAAGATCTTTGATGAATAGAAAGTTCAAAAGAACAATAACAGTGTTCTGTAACAATGTGGAAATCTCTAGTGTCGATTTTGAGCAATGCATCCTTGTTGAATGAAAACAATTTCTTTAAAAAAAAAAAAAACCTCTTACTGACCCCATATTTTTCAATAGTAGTGTGTTAAACTGTTAATGAACACAATATTAGCACAGAATGAAAAGTAGCTATTTATCTAGTCTGTTGTATGTATACATTTAGGTTAGATTAAGATATTTTTTCTTCAACTTGTCAACTTCTTTCCTGTAATACATTTTTGTCTGCTGTTTGAGAATCTAAATTTTGTTCTCTCCTTCAGCACCAAACCCAACCCCAACCAGATCAATGCACCTGGAAGTAAACCTGGCATGAATGGTGCCACTGGCTACCAGAAAGGCCTCAGTTGTGAAAGTTGCCACAGTGAGTGAACTCAAGTATTTAAATATAAGCTCAATTATTCCTGTCCATTATAATGATCTGTTCGACTTGCTACTCCTCCAGCTGCCCAGTCCCAGCAGTGGTACGCATGGGGCCCTCCCAACATGCAGTGCCGACTATGTGCATCCTGTTGGATTTACTGGAAGAAGTATGGTGGTCTTAAGACCCCTACTCAACTAGAAGGTGCCACAAGAGCTGGCTCAGTATGTTAACCCTGTCTTTTTTTGATGTACCTGTTTACTGTATTTTAAAATATTTAATGCATACAAAAATCAACAGTGAGAAATTTAGTATGTTTCATTAGTCATCTTGGTGGCTAAATTATACATTTCTAAAATTGCCAAATCGATTACTGAACATCATATATCTTTCCAATAGGATGCAGCTCCACGTGGTCACATGACCCGCCAGGAGGTTCAGGGCATGTCCCCGTTTACCAGCAGCGCAGGGAGAGCTAAACTTCTGGCTAAAAATCGGCAGACCTTCATCCTGCAGACCACTAAACTCACTCGAATCGCCCGTCGGGTGTGCCAGGACATCCTGCAGTCCCGCCGAGCAGCTCGACGCCCCTACGCTTCCATTAATGCCAATGCTGTCAAAGCAGAGTGTGAGTATTCAATTGCAAACATACAAACTTGTTTTCTCCCTCAATTTGTATGCAGTAGCATAAACATGTTTTTTTTATCTCCAGATTTATGTTTTGACTGTTTCTTTTTCTCTTTTTAGGTATGATAAGACTTCCTAAAGCAGCAAAGAGTGCTATGAAGAACCGCCTTATTCCTCGACCGTCCCTCATCAATATAGTTAAAGAATTGGGTATGGCTTCAGTATTCAATCAAAACCAAAATAGGGATTGAAAAACTATTTTAACATGGGAAAAATTAACACACATTGCCTTTAATGATGAGACATAAAAGTCAACTGTTTGGCACGATGTTATATCTGAAAACTGATCATTTGACTTATCAGATTTGAATATTTGGAGTGATTGTGCTTGTTTTATTCTTCAGCTGTTCAAGCTCCTTTGAAACTCAAAGCCCCTCGAGGTGCTCCAACCCCTATCAACCGTAACCAGGTTAACCAGCCTCGGAGCGCATCCGCCCTACTGGGCAAGAGGCCCTTCGACAATGTGAGTATCACATACAAAGACACGTTAACCTTCCCGCAGGTAGAAAACGGTGTACACAGATCTAAGCGCTCTCATTGGCTGCAGGCTGGGGGTAATTCTTTGTCCACCAATGGAAGACCGTTCGCATTGGGAATGAGAGCAGCCACCCAGTCAGTCATTAAGAGGCAGAAGGTCAGTCAAGGAGATGCTCCGAATCCAGTGGTGTTTGTGGCTACGAAAGACACCAGGTATGTTTCCAAAACATCCCATCCACATGTTTTTGCGATTTCCTGAGACTAATTCCACGTATTTGTGGTTTACAGAGCCCTGAGGAAACACCTCACTCAGGCCGAGATGAGGCGGGCGGCCAGAAAACCACACCTCCCAGTCAGAATCAAACTTCCCGTGCCGCCCCGGCCGCTTCCCGTACCCATCATACCCTCCAGCACCAGCGAGCCAATCGTGTTGGAGGACTGAGCGATGTTCCAGTAGACCACATCCATTGCCAGAGCATGTTAAACCCGCCATCGTCAGCTGTTCTTCTTTATTCCTCGTCTTCTGTTGTCCCCCCAGATCCCATACACACACCACGCTCACGTGCTTGGGATGATGACCTACCCCATACTCTTACACCAGCATACACCACACTTCATAGCATTTTACTCCCAGTGTTATAGTTTAAGGGTTCGGTGCCCTGCTGTCCCGTTGCTTTTTTAAATTGCAAATCCTTTTAACAGTGTAATTTAAAGCAAATCATGTTCATTCTAAGATGGTGGAAAAGCACACTTTATTTTTCTCCAGTTCTGTCGTTATCTGTATAAATATTAACTGGATTTTTCAAGAGTTTGATTCTTGTGTGTATGGAAAGTGGGATTTGAATGTGTGCGGGAGTACATGGTCTTTTTACCGTCATTTTCTCAATTTCTTAGGTTGCTTATGTTAAAAACAAAAATCACCCTTTTTCATGCTATATAGACAAATAAATGATTGCGCTGCTCATTTTATTTCAGCCAGTACTTGTGGTTCCAGCCTTTCAGGCCTAGCTGAATTGTGGAAAGATGGTATCATGAAATGCATTGCAGCAAATGTATTGCTCGCTTTACAGCAGATCTGCAGTCGAGTTGGTGTTTATTGATAGCGACCTGGTTTCTCAAACTCTTTTTTTTTTTTGTGATCATTGATCCAAATCTCCTGCAGTGTAGCTACTCCAGTCAGTGATATTTGAAGGTCTCGCAGGTCTTAGTATGAAAACACGTTTGTTGAGTTAAGAAGGCTTCTGGTTGTAGTAAAGTGTTGAAGGTGTTCATGAATGTAAGGCGAATCTTGGTTTGAGTTGGTTGGATGTCGCAATCAGTTTGGCCTGTTTTGTACCTCAATAATTGAGCCTTTTCCATATATCACATCATGAACAAAGCCAAAAGTTTGTTTTCCACATCTACTCTTTTTCCAAACATGTTGACGCACTCGCATTTGTGTTATAAAGGTCTTATGGGCTACTGGGAAGCTATTGTTAGCAATTGTAGATAATGAGAGGGAAGAGATGTTTTGAGTTTTTCTAGTAATGACTCGATTATAGGCTGATATTGATGCATATTTTTGCCTTATGATTAAGCTTTTTCTTTTTGAGCTGAACGGTTGGGCTTTTTTGACAGACTTCCTGGCTTGTTGAGATTAGTCAACACAAAATTTCATTGCAAATCGTTCCCCCGATTAGGGGTTTTGTAATGTTTCTTAAACAAATGGAGCGTGCACTGCACACTAAAGACACAAATAAATGTTAACATGTCCCCTTTTAATTGTCACCCGTTTTTTATGAAGGGGGTTCGTTACCCTACAATGTTTTGGCAAAGCTTGGAAAAAAAAAAAAACGTTAACATTGATCTCCATTATGGGATAGAGTTGGGAGAGGGAAGACTGGTTGATTTTAGGGTTTGATTCAAGGATGTGAAGGATTTCAGTTTTGTATGTCAATGAGAAATTTCTTTCAACTCACAACTCAAACTTTTTTTTTAATATTCCAGTGTCTCTGTATCCTTTAATGTATCTTGTGATAAGAAAATAAAGATCTTTTGTTTTGTGGTCCTGATCAGGCAGTGTTTCATGTTTCTTTAGTGTAGCTACATGGGTATTGATTTATTTGCACTTGCAGTGGACGTTATTCATGGTAGACACCATATTTATTTTAGTTTTTTTGTGAGTGAAAATGAGGTTGTAAAGTGTGAATGTCTGGTTGGTTTGTACAGTTGTGTAACTTTAGATGATTTAAAGGTGCAATGTGTAATATTTACATAGATCTATTGACAGAAATGCAATATAATATACATAACTATGTTTTCAGAGGTGTATAAAGACCTTACTTAATGAACCGTTATGTTTTTATTACCTTAGATTGAGCAATTTATAGCTACATACACCGCGGGTCCCCTTACATGGAAGTCGCCACCATGTTTCTACAGTAGCCCTAAACGGACAAATTGCTCTACACAGCGCGTTTCGTCACTTTGTTGTTCTTGCGAATAAAACACTGACACAATGATGAACAAGTACATTAATATTCGCAATAACAACGATTTATTAAATAATTAAGTAAATATAATTATTTAATTTACCTTTGTAAAGAAATCTCAGTGCTCTCTGCTGTCTTTACCGACGACCTCTTTTAGTCGTGTATCGGCCACCATAGCTTCTCTAAAGGGAGGGGTGAGCGGGGGACTGAGCCGTTGGTTGCATTTCGCAACCTCACCGCTAGATGCCACTAAAATTTACATACTGCACCTTTAACCGATGTAACATTGAAAATGCATATTTCCAAAAACATGCCTGTGACAAAACTGGAAAATGTGCTTTGAATTACATGTTATAAAACCTTAAGAAAATACTTGCTATTGCCTCATTTTCATTCATAATTACAGATTAAATATGGTGTCAAATAAAGACCAAAAGTGTCAAGGAATGCCAATGAAAGAGTTCACCCCAAATAAGTCATTTGCACCCACAATTAGTTTTATCTTTCTTCAGCTGAACATAAAAGAAGATATTTTGAAAATGCTGGTAACCAGAGTTTCTGGTCCCCATTTATTTCCATAGTATTTTCCCCCATACTATGCAAGTTAATGGGGACCAGCAACTGTTCTGTCTTTTATGTTCAACTAAAGAAAGAGAAAACTTGTACAGGCTTAGAACAACTTAAGGGTGAGTAAATGATGACAGGATTTTTTATTTTTAGGTTAACGTTGAAATAATTCAGCACATATCCTCAATTGCTTCACTTTGTTGATTTAATAAATTAAGATCAATCTTCAAAAGTTATGTTTATTATTGGGTTGCCAAACAACATAGCAACTTAATGTAGCACATTATGGAAAGCCGTTTTAACATTTAATCTATAAACCATGCTAGTATCTATTTCCATGCTAGTACTTATTAGCTACCCTTGCTTATTCTTTAGCTACTAGTGTTTATTATTTAGCTACTAGTGTTTATTCTTTAGGTACTAGTGTTTATTCTTTAGGTACTAGTGTTTATTCTTTAGGTACTAGTGTCTTTTGTAAAGTCACTAGTACTTATTCATTAGATACTAGTTATTATTTGTTAGATACTAGTACTTATTCCAATAGTGACTAGTTTTTAATTATACTCTTCTTTAAAAAAAATAGAACTAGTTCTTATTTTTTAGTTACTAGTAACTTTTTAGACCAGATATCCTGAACTAAATAGATACTAGTACTTTTTAAATTTGCATTTCTGCCCAGTATGCTAATCGTATATTGAATATTAATGAACCAGCAACATATAGGAGCGAGATTAGACAGGAAACGGAAACGAGAAGACGGATGTCATTTTTTGAGGAAACCGCATAGAAAAGAACAATCATTTGTACACAAGCACATAGAAAACGTATTTTTGTCAGTTTTGTAAACATAGTAGCCTAATGTGTTTGTTGGTCATTTAGTGGCCGGATGGAGATAAGACACCAATTTTATTATCTATTATTTTCCTCCAGTAAAAACAATAAATCATATCAGGGCTGTACGTTAACTTTTTTTGCATATAGCACTGGTGCTGTAGACATAGAATGTTTTTACATTAATGTTCTGTACAGGGCACACAAAATCCAAACCTTATGGTTTTCAGACAAACATTTTCTTTATTTGGAAAAAAAGGCCAAAAAGTTATTAATAATAAAAAAAAAAAAACATCAGGTTTGCTGTAATTGTAGGGCCGCACAATTTGGCCAAAAATGTTGTTTTTTTATCGATATAACTAATAATGTTTATGGTTATTATTTCTAAATAAAAACATTAAACAAAATAAGGAATATTACTTTTGTAATAACACTATTTCACTATAATATACAAAATGGAGTATTTGAGAATAAATATAATAATAAATATAGCTGCAAGAAAAAAATTATAATAATACACTTCTCTACCCTGGAGAAAAACAGAAGGATTTGCAAATGTTTACCTCAAAGTTCGTAATTATTTTTGCTATTAATTATTTTTGCTATTTTTACTCAAATTAGGGTTTTGTGAGCAATAATGACTACTCAATTAATGTAATTTCTTGTTAATTCATACTCGTCGCTGGAGAAACTCCACAAGTGAGACTCACTGATGACGTTCCAGAAAATCCCTTATATGGACAAAGACATTCAGCTTTCGCTGTATGTAGCCTAGTAGCTGAATAACATGCAGATAGACGTTTTACTGATAACATGCATGACTTCGACAATATATGGTTTTATCTGTGCTCTTCAAGCCATCTCGAGTATTTTTATAAGAATAAAGTTTAAAATGCAATGCTAATCGATATAGCCTTTATCACTGTATAGAATGATATAATGCTATTTTTACCCAAATTAGGGTTTTGTGAGCAATAATGAGTACTCAGTTAATGTAATTTCTTTTTCATTCATACTCGTTGCCGGAGGGCGCCCTCACGCAGAAACTCCACAAGTGAGACTCACTGATGACGTTCCAGAAAATCCCTTATATGGACAAAGACATTCAGCTTTCGCTGTATGTAGCCTAGTAGCTGAATAACATGCAGATAGACGTTTTACTGATAACATGCATGACTTCGACAATATATGGTTTTATCTGTGCTCTTCAAGCCATCTCGGGTATTTTTATAAGAATAAAGTATATTTAAAATGCAATGCTATTAATAGATACTAGTAGTTATTCATTAGGTGCTAGTACTTATTTATTAGACACTAGTATCTTTTGTAATTACTACTAGTAACAATTCCAGGGCTAAAAGTTCTCCGGCACCGTGCCGGATCTCCGGCGTGCGGCATTTGACTGCGGGGGAAATAAAAGATAGTCGTCCTACATTTAAAAACACTTGGGCTGTGTTCGAAATGGGATACTTGCTTACTGCTTACTGCCCAGTACACAGTGCATACTGCCTACTATTTTTTTAAAGAATAGTGTGTGAAACAGTATACAATAAGCAATAAATGTTTCAGAGTAGTATGCTTAAGTGCTGTCACATGACAAACACTGAACATTAATTCAGCACAGCTGTCAAGGTTGTTACCTTAGAAACAAATGAGCTAACTGTTCTTTTTACAAAGGCTTGTTAATAAGGCTTCATACTAGTAAACAATGCTATATTGCCCAATTGAACTCATTTCATAATTGATTAACTTTACATATTGGACAGAACTAAATCAACACTGAGCTGTCTTTATTGATATTTTTGGTAGTTACACTAAGTGGCGATATATTAAAAAGCGATATATTCTAGTTACACTAAGTGCAAATAATGATCAATTCTGTTTACACTAAAATAGCAGCATTTTCTTTAGCAACAGGAGTGTAAATAGTAGTTAGGTGGCAGATATTTATACCTCAATACTGTAGTACATTATAAAACAGTATGTAATAACATACTGAGTGTAAATTATCATATATATATAAATTGTACTAGATGAATGCCACTTTATTGGGACAAAAACCTACCTAAAGCATAACCAACACTGTATTATTGAGGCGTTTTATTTCCACTTTTCAAATATTTACTTAATTTTTATTGAAAATAAATTTCTTTCTGATCTGGTATGTGATGGGAAAAGGAGAAGCATGAGTTTGACAAAAGCGGGGGTCGAACTCGGGTCGACTGCGTCAAAAGCAAACAGCTCATGTTTTACTCACTGCACCACTGATACTACGGAAATGCAAGTGTCTTTTGCAGTGCTGTTAATCACAGCCAGGCATTGGTGGGCGGAGTTAATGTAAATAGCCTCTGCCAACAAATTGGTCTATTTGTCCTTAGAGTAATACACTCCATTTCTTTTTAGAGCTGCTTGACAGTGGAATTGAATTCTGTTTGCATAATTGAAATATTATTTATACATTTTATTTATATATTATATTGCTGCAATATAATTATTATTTAATATCTTTGAAAGAATCTGTACTGTATAAAGCGCTATAAAGATAAAGGTGACATCATTTGATGATCGGAAACGTGCTGTAGAGATTAAAGTACAATTTATGTCCTAATAACGATACTGTTTTTAGATACACAGCAATAGTTTGTAGTTTACATGTATATGTATATACGTACAAATACAAGCGTTACATTTATAATTACTATTCCCCACCTCCAGTTCACTCACGCGTTTGAAGATGAAACGTCACATGGAGCGCATTGCGTTCTGGGAAACAGTATCCCATGCAGCGTCTTCAGATGCATACATCAAATTTCAGCCAATGTAGCAGGTAATCCGGGCATTCCATGCATACAGAAAATGCACATACTATTCACAGTATACACACAGCATACTGCAATATAGTATGGTAGTATGCCATTCCGAACAGCTTCTGTACTGATTTCAGTGTACTTGAGTTATATTTAGCAATTTCTGGCGAATATAGTAGGTCATCCGGGTATTACATGCATACAGAAAATGTGCATACTATGCACAGCATACATACTGGATACTGCAGAAATAATAAGAGTAGTATGATAGTATGGCATTTCGAACACAGCCAGAGACTCCCTGACAATTATAGCACTGATCAATTCCTGCTTTTTTCTACAGGCATTATTAAAATTCCTTAAGCGTTAACATGAAAATTTCAATTAATTTTTCTTCAGGACACCCAAGGCTCTGTCTGTGTCAACTTTCACTGGGTTTTACTGTAGAATTTGGGAGAAAATTAAAGACAAAGTCTGTCACAATGTATTATAGCACTGATCAATTCTTGCTTTTTTGACCAGTTTTATTAAAATTCTTTAAGAGTTAACATGAACATTTTAATTAATTATTCTTCAGGACACCCAAGATTTTTTGATATTTATACAGCCATTTTTAAAATTCCTTCAGAGTTAACATGAAATTTTCAATACATTGTTCTTCAGGATGACCATGACTCTGTCCGTGTCAACGTTCACTTGGTTTTACTTTAGAGTTTTTGGAGAAAATTGAAGACAAAGTCTGTCACTCACAATACATTATATCACTGGTGTGCGTTTCCCTATAACATTGCCTCTTAGTGCACTATGAAGACTCTAAAGGTATATCTTAACTAAAGGTATACCATTTCTAGGCGTGTTCCCCTCCTACTAACGATACTGTTTTTAGATACACAGCGATAGTTTGTAGTATGTATATACGTACAAATACAAGTTTTACATTTATAATTACTATTCCCCACCTCCAGTTCACTCACGCGTTTGAAGATGAAACGTCACATGGAGCGCATTGCGTTCTGGGAAACAGTATCCCATGCAGCTTCTTCAGATGCATACATAAAATTTCAACCAATGTAGCAGGTAATCCGGGCATTCCATGCATACAGAAAATTCACATACTATTCACAGTATACACACAGCATACTGCAATATAGTATGGTAGTATGCCATTCCGAACAGCTTCTGTACTGATTTCAGTGTACTTCAGTTATATTTAGCAGATTCTGGCGAATATAATCCGGGTATGTCATGCATACAGAAAATTTGCATACTATGCACAGCATACATACTGGATACTGCAGAAATAGTAAGAGTAGTATGATAGTATGGCATTTCGAACACAGCCTTGTTGATATCACGTTCGAGTTAATGAGTTCGCCTATGTATGAGAGGAACACAGCTTTCACTCTCAACCAAACTAACATTACTAGCCAATCAGAAGTTTTTGCTCTT
>NW_015549711.1:730769-731361 GCF_001515605.1 Sinocyclocheilus anshuiensis
GAAAAAGCTGCGAGGCGCAATGGTCAAAGATTTCCATCTAGCGTCATATTTACATAGAAAAGTTATTTAAAACGCAGCGGAGCTTTGTAGACAGCTCAGAGTAATCACGTCATCTCCATAAGAACGATGTGATCACCAGAATAAATTTACCTGTATTTTTGAAAAGGTCCTGTTCACACATGATCTCGTAATTTACCAGTAACGACGTCTTTACAGTACAGTATGTGTGAAAGGGGCTAAACTCTGCATATGCGGTGAGTTTGGGTGGCTTAACGTTCATCTGGGAAAACTCTCTTGATTTGTAACGTAACTCATTTAAACCTATGCCAACACAGGAGAATACATCAACATATTTCTAAATATGCCATTTATTGTACATCGCGATTTCAAAATAAACGTTTCTGACTTTGCATATGGTCAAATATTCAAATTAAATGGATTTAAACGTCGTTGAATCACATGAAACCTCACCAGACCTTTGGAGCCCTCTGCAGGTATTTGTTATAATATAGGCATATTATGTATTTAAAGGGGTCATATGATGCGATTTCAATTTTTCCTTTCTCTTTGGAGTGTTACAAGCTCTTGGTGC
>NW_015549711.1:731501-733269 GCF_001515605.1 Sinocyclocheilus anshuiensis
ACCAAGTATCTGCATTTTGTCTCACCTTGTGAGCTAAGTGTATTGTCACACCCCTAGTGTCTATGAGCGTGATAAAGCTCATAATTTTCCAAGTGTATGATATAGCTTTCATTCTTCAGGTCAATCATATATTCATGAAAAAAATCAGTTTGAATAAGGAAAGTGATAACTTTGCCATAGTATCCTTTCAAATGTTAAAGTTGCCAGTCGTTGCATTCTTTGCATGTGCTGCACTTTATTTGTACCATTTTGGTTTATTAGTTTATTTATTAGAATTTGAAAGACAATAACGATACTGATTGATAAGCGAGATCTGATTTTAGTCCTTGAAAACCAAAAAAGTAGTGCAAGTCCTTGAAAGTCCTGGAATTTTATTTTGCAGTATCTGTACGAACCCTGTTTAAGTTACCAGTTCTTGGACCATTTTAATGTTTTTGTTGTTGTTAAGTTTAATCACCACCCCACAGCTAATTTTATTGGTCAACTCAATCACACAGTAGGCAATAAGCACCGTTAATATCATGACCAGTGAAATCTTTCGAATTGTCTGTGGTGCGGGGCTTGTACTGAACTGGTTTGGGGAAAAAATCTTGTACCGGACAAATCTAACCAGCAAAACTTGATATCAAAAGCATCCTAAATGTTACATGTGTTTGCTGTTTGCAGTAGTGAGTGATCTTTCTTGTTATTGCTGTTTCAAATATCCACCATAATCTGTAGTCTGAGCCTGTCAAGGGCGTAGTTATTCATTAGGTACTAGTACTTATTTATTAGACACTAGTATCTTTTGTAATTACTACTAGTAACAATTCTTATCTTACTAGTCAGATCTGTTTTTTTACTTGTCTTATGTTATGACTAGTCTGTTATGACTGGCTAGAGTTCAATTAAAAAATTTACTAGTAAAATAAAAAATCTTACTAGTAACATTTCGAACATTTCGAAGTATCTAATAAATGTGTACTAGTATCTATTGAATAAGTACTAATATCTATTTAATAGGTACTAGTATCTAATGAATGAGTACTAGTTTCTAATAAATAAGCACTAGTACCTAATGAATAAGTACTAGTATCTAAAAAATAAGTACTAGTACCTAATGGACAAGTACTAGTATCTAATAATAAGTACTAGTACCTGATGAATAAGTACTAGTGTCTATTTAATAGGTACTAGTATCTAATGGACAAGTACTAGTATCTAAAAAATATGTACTAGTACCTAATGAATAACTACTAGTGCATAAAAATTAAGTACTAGTCACTAGTGGAATACATACTAGTCAAAACTGAATAGTTGATATCTCAATGACGGATCCCCATAGAAGTCAATGGCAAAAATTGAAAATTTGTTACTAGTAACAATATAATAGTTACTAGTCACTATTGAAATAAGTACTAGTATCTAATGAATAAGTACTAGTAATATTTAAATAGATACTAGTCACTATTGCAATAATTACTAGTCAGAAATGAAAAGATGATATCAAAAACAGAATAACTACACCTCCCTGTTCATTTGGAGATATCTTCAACCTCATAAAGAACTAGTGAGAATGTATTTGGAGATATCTTCATTTAAACAGATCATTACATAAACATGAGTACATCTCCACCGTCCAATCAGAGTCCACCTGGTAATACAATACATTAATATGCAGAAATAATTTGATTGTTAAGTATAGGGCTAACTGACTTTGTATGTTAGCCTTCCTTGCTAATTGGTTACCATGAAAACACAAGGAAAGATTACAAACCTGTTTTCCAAC
>NW_015549711.1:736242-738869 GCF_001515605.1 Sinocyclocheilus anshuiensis
AAAAATCAGTTTGAATAAGGAAAGCGATAACTTTGCCATAGTATCCTTTCAAATGTTAAAGTTGCCACAGTCATTGCATTCTTTGCATGTGCTGCACTTTATTTGTACCATTTTGGTTTATTAGTTTATTTATTAGAATTTGAAAGACAATAACGATACTGATTGATAAGCGAGATCTGATTTTAGTCCTTGAAAACCAAAAAAGTAGTGCAAGTCCTTGAAAGTCCTGGAATTTTATTTTGCAGTATCTGTACGAACCCTGTTTAAGTTACCAGTTCTTGGACCATTTTAATGTTTTTGTTGTTGTTAACTGAACTGAACTGAACTGTAGTTTTCTGGAGTAAACTGTCTTTGTATATTTCCTATTTTATATTAATTTCCTAGTATTTAATTTACTATTATTTCTTTTGAACAAAACAATTTCAGAAATTTAATGTTTTAGATTGTATGTCATCTTGTACCCTGTCGAGGACAAATCTAACCAGCAAAACTTGATATCAAAAGCATCCTAAATGTTACATGTGTTTGCACCATATTGTAGTGAGTACATTTTCTTGGTATTGCTGTTTCAAATATCCCACCATAATCTGTAGTCTGAGCCTGTCAAGGGCTAATGGCAATGGTAGATACGTTACTAGTAAGATTCAAGGAAAATAATTTTCTTTTTTTGTTTGCCAAATAACCCTGTATATGTGTCCGCCCCCGCAATCCCCGGAAAAAGTTCAGGCTCAGGATTTTTATTTTTTTGCTTTAACCCCTGCAATTCTTATCTTACTAGTCAGATCTGCTTTTTTTTTACTAGTCTTATGTTATGACTAGTCCAAATGGCTAGAGTTCAATTAAAAAATTTACTAGTAAAATAAAAAATCTTACTAGTAACATTTCGAATAAGTACTAGTATCTATTGAATAAGTACTAGTATCTATTGAATAGGTACTAGTATCTAATGAATGAGTACTAGTTTCTAAAAAAAATAAGCACTAGTACCTAATGGATAAGTACTAGTATCTAATAAAATACGTACTAGTACCTAATGAATAACTACTCCGTCAAAACTGAATACTTTATATCTCAATGACGGATCCCCACAGAAGTCAATAGCAAAAATGTAAATTTGTTACTAGTGGCAATATAATAGTTACTAGTCACTATTGGAAATAAGTGCTAGTATCTAATAAATAAGTACTAGTATTTGATTAATAAGTACTAGTATCTAATGAATATGTACTAGTACCTAATAAATAAGTACTAGTATCTAATGAATAAGTACTAGTACCTATTTAATAGGTACTAGTATCTAAAAATACGTACTAGTACCTAATGAATAACTACTCCGTCAAAACTGAATACTTTATATCTCAATGACGGATCCCCACAGAAGTCAATAGCAAAAATGTAAATTTGTTACTAGTGGCAATATAATAGTTACTAGTCACTATTGGAAAATAAACTCGTTTGAAATTTTATCTGCTGTCAAAATTTGGTTGTTTCCTTTTAAAGTAAGTGGCGTAATTTAAGATTGTAATGGTCCATTGCTTGTTTGCGGGAAATGTATATCCTCATCTCAAGCCTTAATACGACTCTGATCTGCACTTCACACACAAACGCTCAATTAACAACTAGAGGTGTGATGCGGTATTTGATACAGGATGGGCCTGTGTGTATATTCGGAGTTCGCCCTTTGAAGTAGACTAACAAGCTACTTGTCAAATGTTTATTCCAGTAGAACCTACAAGGCACCGGCAATATCCCAATTTGATCAAATTCAAAACACCCACAGCAGACAAACCCATCATCAGTTCAGAGTAGTTCCAAATTAGATTGTCGGTCACCTAAGCCAAACCTGATTGGCTGGTTCGAACGTTCAACGATTCGAACGCTTCACAGCTGATTCATATTTTAAAGGGGACGCGGGAACGGAATATGTGTCAGCTTTAAAACAACAGGGCGAACAGTTGTGCCGGTACGTGGGACTTGCCAGGCACTGGGTGTAGTCCGCGTCTTTCATCTGGAATAGGGCAACGGAGTCAGGTGTTTGTCCGGAGTGCATTCGGGTTTAGCCTCACTTTTTAAACGACAAAAGACCCCGTTTTGTTGAGCTGTTGTTGAGTTTTGTAAAGCTGTCTAAAATGTTTGAGGTAAGTTGCTTGTTTGATGTCTTGTCTGAAGTTTCGTTCTTTTGTCACCATGATCTGCGTCTAATTATTTTTAAAATGTCTCCGGTAACAAAGTAACGTTAAGGAGTAGCTTGTTACTTCGAGTCACTGAAGTGTGTTAATGGAAAAGATACTAGTATCTAAAATATAAGTACTAGTAACGTTAAATTAGATACTAGTGCGGATTATAGATTAAATGTTAAAACAGCTTGCCATAAGCACATTAATATAAAATTCTACTTTGATTTAAGGCCAGACTCGTCCAATCAGTCAAAACACCATGATCTGCGTCTAATTATTTTTAAAATGTCTCCGGTAACAAAGTAACGTTAAGGAGTAGCTTGTTACTTCGAGTCACTGAAGTGTGTATTACCATTTCTAGTAACTGAAGTTAATTTGTTAGTGATTCTAGGCAATGGTAAATGTGAAAACTTAAATGGACCTGGCATGTAGGCTATATTCTAGTTACTG
>NW_015549711.1:738924-739117 GCF_001515605.1 Sinocyclocheilus anshuiensis
AGATATTGCAATGGTTTTTAGGTAGCGTAATGATTTACTATGGCTTCTAAACATGCATAAACTATGGTTTCTAGGCAATGCATTAGAAGTTATCACAAAATTAGTTTACTATGGTTTCTAGTCAGTGGTAAAATGCATTTTAAATATTTTGGGAGTAGGTGAATTTAAAAGGCTACTTGTGTTTTTTTTTTTT
>NW_015549711.1:739286-744125 GCF_001515605.1 Sinocyclocheilus anshuiensis
GTTTTTTTTTTTTTTTTTTTTTTTCCCCAGACTAGTCAAGATGACCTGTTTCTGTTCCCCACTGAAGGCCAGAATGAGGATGGTTTAGGCGGTGCGAACTTGTCTCTTGCTGAGGCCTTGCTTCCCTTGGTTGAGTCCCCATTGCCCCCGATGACGCCCTGGCTCTGCTCCACCCGCTACAAAACAGAACTGTGCAGCCGCTATGCTGAGACTGGTACCTGCAAGTATGCCGAACGCTGCCAGTTCGCCCACGGCCTCCAAGATCTCCACGTACCCTCCCGTCATCCCAAGTACAAAACTGAGCTGTGCCGTACCTACCACACTGCTGGCTACTGTGTCTATGGCACACGGTGTCTCTTCGTGCACAGCCTTAAAGAGAAGAGGCCTGACCGTCAACGGCGCAGGAACGTGCCTTGCCGTACGTTTCGTGCGTTTGGGGTTTGCCCCTTCGGTACCAGATGCCACTTCTTGCATGTTGAGGGTGGTTCAGAATCAGATGGTAGAGAGGAAGAGCGAACCTGCCAACCTTCGTTACCTTCCCAAGAGTGGAAGCCTCTTGGTGCCCTCTGTCGCACCTTCAGCGCTTTTGGTTTCTGTCTCTATGGCACCTGTTGTCGATTCCAACATGGGCTTCCCAACTCAATCAAAGGTGTCAACTCAACCCACACATCCTGGCCTCCTCAGATGACCAATGGGGGATCTCTTTCACCTGCCTCAGGCACGTGCTCTTCACCATCTCCACCGTCCTTGTCCCCTCCGTCTGCGTTTGCTTCGCCGGTGTACCCTGACGGTTCTGGTCCAGTCACACCACCATCGGTAGAAGCAGTAGCCAACAATGCTTTCACCTTCAGCAGCCAACATCTGAATGATCTTCTGCTCCCCCTGGCCCTTCGGCTCCAGCAGCTGGAGAACGCTGCCAATGCTGGTCCTTAAGATGCTCTGGACAAGCCGCTGTCGTGAAGTCTATGGCAAGATGATCCCAGAAGCTAACTGCTGTAAGCTTTAACTGTGACAGTACTGTGCCGAATTTATTTTTAACGTTGTTTTTATTTAGTAGTTGTGTACAGTGTCTCTTTGCAACTTATTTTAACTGCCTTTTGAGACTGATTCTCAAATGTTTTTTATTTTCTTCAAGTCCGTCTTGTACTTCTGAGGCCACTTATTTTTGACTGACTGAATGAAGCCTCTTAAGTGTAAATTGAGACCATTTTACTGGTGTGTGTGTATATGAAGGATTTGACTATGCATGTTTCTAACTTATGGACTTTTAAACAATGACTTTAAATTATTTGAGAAACATCAGCATCCTTTTGCTCTCAATAAAACCTCCTAAAAGGATTTCGTGTGGGTTTTTTTTTTTTTTTTTTTTTTGAATGACTAACTTGACATGATCGTTCCTCGTAAGGCAAACCACATTCTGTTATTGATCGAGGCCATGTCAGATTGATTATTTATTTTTATTTTTATTTTTTGGTGTGGGGTTCAGGGAATCTCACTTTTGATGTACGTCTACGGCTGCTTTTGAGTATTAAGACCCTTCTACACTACAAACAACTATCAATATTAATACAAAAATATAATCTAAAATAGTACCAGAGGATTTAGGGTTTTTCTCCACTACCTGCCAAAGCACATTTGGATTTATAGCGTAACACTGAAGGAAAAACAAGTTGGAGTAAAATAACTTAGTTTTTCATTTTTCTTTGTCTTTCATTACTGATAACGGAAACCATAGATCACTTGGTGAACCGATTCTAAAACGAGTCAATCTCTGAGCCCAGAATACACGCGCATGCGCGGAGTTCAAGCCAATCAGGCGCCTCCCCTGAGTTCACCACCAGTGTGTTGTATAAACAGTCTGGAGAGCTTAGCTGCTTGTGCTAATGTAGGCATATAATGCTGGTAAAGTATGATAAAATAAATGTAACTTGTATACATGAACTGATACGTCGTTAATCGGAAGGTACGGTGCATGTTTTTTTAGCCCCATTTCTGATTACGAGCGTGCTAAGTCAACCTAGCGAGGACAGTTGAAAAGCGGCTAATGCCGCGCAACCTTGTCGCTTTAGCTGTAAATCTTTAATGTTAATTACAGCGTCTTTATTTAGTGATCTCACTATCGTAAAGATGACCGAGAGGGAGGAACGGCGCTTCGCGGAGGTGCCCCGGGAATCCATCAAACTAATGGCCGAGAGCAGCGGAGTAGAGCTCAGCGAGGAGGTGGCAGCTCTGCTGGCGGAGGATGTGTGCTACCGCCTCAGAGAGGCAACACAGGTCACATACGACTTCATGATTTCATCAGATGTATTATAATTACATGCATTGCGTGCTACTGTATGTGGCTGTGTTTTAATGTCCCCTGCAAGCTGTTCTGATGGGTTCTACTGTCTCAGCAAGGCCATTCAAGTCACTTAAATATTCACGACTGTCATTCAGAGGCTTTTACTGATAATTGTACATGCATTGCATGCTCTCATACATGCACCTGTCTTATTTCTTTAAAGCAATAGTAATGTGTGCTGTTATTCCAGATTTCAGATTATAACTGTTATCTGAAATGCATTTCATGCTCTTGTACATGTAGATGTCTTGTTCTTTGTTGTGCTGATGGATACTACTGCATAAGAGATGCATGCTCACACGCACCTATGTATTGCTTTAAAGCTGTGCTGATTTGTGCTACTGCCTTAAAATGTTTCCTGCTTAAGTTTTGTAGATGTTATTTTGCCTGCACGTGTTTATATTCTCCTAAAGCATTTGTAATAAAAGACTTTGTAAAGTGTCAAACATTTTGCCATAAAGGCTGTTCATCTCTTTGTTCCACTACAGAACAGCTCACAGTTCATGAGACATGCAAAGAGAAGGAAGCTGAGCGTGGAAGACTTGAACAGAGCGCTACGGTGGAGCAATACTGAGGTATATATTCGTCATTCTGTTTGAAAGAGTTTTTAATGTTAATTTGCATTGTGTTGTTTGTTACACTTCAACATCTGGAGAACAGCATTACACCTGCTGCATGTATTCTAGACTATTTGCGGCTATGGTGCACAAGATGCCCTACCGTTCCGTCCATTAAAGGAAGGAGAGCTTTTCTTTGTAGAGGATCGGGAGATAAATCTGGTGGAGTTGGCACTTGCTACTAACATCCCCAAAGGCTGTGCAGAGACGATGGTTCGAGGTATGGCGGGTATCATTAGTGTAATGTTTTCAAGTTTACTATCATGCATTTTTAACAAAGACATATCTGCTTTGTGTCATTGGCAGTGCATGTGTCATATCTTGATGGAAAAGGCAATCTGGAACCTCAAGGCACAGGTAAACCTCAAATATCTTAATTTAATTGACTTATCTGATAAAATAAACAAAATAACATACTGTAAGTTTTCAGTAGTTCACCCAGCTCTATTCTGTGTTGGTTTATTTGTGTTGTCTTATTAGTGCCCACTGCTGTTCAGTCTCTATCAGAGGATCTGCTGAAGTATTACCAACAAATAACACGAGCCATTTTAGGAGAGGACCCACATCTCATGAAGGTACTTACATTTTTTTTGAATACTTTATTTATAGGCATTTCTATTAACAGGAAAAAACGAATAATAATAATTGCAACAAAAAGAAACATAAACATCCCAGCATACATTGTCTACACTTTTGAACCTTCTATTCATCAGAGCATCTTGAAAAAATGTAGCACGGTTTCCACAAAAATATTAAGGAGCTCAACTGTTTTCAACATTGATATTAATAAGAAATGTTTCTTGAGCAGCAAATCAGCATATTTTTGTCAGAATTATTTCTGAAAGATCTTGGGACACTGAAGACTGGAGTAACGGCTGTTGAAAATCAGCTTTGCCATCACAGAGATAAATATATTAAAATAAAAATTACTTTGTAAATTATAAAATGTAATAATATTTCACAATATTACTGTTTTTACTGTATTTTTAATTTGAAAAAAGCAGCCCCGATGAGCATAAGAGATGGCATTTAAAACATTATAATAAGCCTTTTTAAAAAATCATACCATCCCAAAACTTTTTAACTGTAGTGTATTTGTTTTATTAATGTGTCTAGTGTTTTCTCTTGCTAGTATAATAATGTTTTTCTTTTTCCATCAGGTGGCTTTGCTAGACCTCCAGTCCAATTCAAAGATCGCTGCCCTCCTGCCTTACTTTGTTTACGTCATCAGTGGGGTAAGTTTGTCCATGGCATACAAAATCAAGTATTTCCTTATATAATAATGACCTTTTTTGTAATTACTGTAAAAATGTGCACCTTGATTCATAATGTATGATTGTCTTTCTTAGGTAAAGTCAGTAAGTCATGATCTGGACCAGTTAAACAGACTCCTACACATGGTGAAGAGTTTGGTGCAGAACCCGTACTTGTACCTGGGCTCATACGTGCGCAGTCTGGTGTCCAGTGTCATGTACTGCATCCTGGAGCCTCTGGCTGCTTCCATCAACCCCCTCAATGACCACTGGACCCTGAGAGACTATGCAGCCCTTCTGCTCAGCCACATCTTCTGGTATTTCTTTAGCATCCTACAGTAAAGTAATACTTGTTAAATTATGAACTTTTATAGTAAGTGTTCTGGTAAGCTGAAACTTTAATCAATTGATCCAGTTCAAACACTAGTCTGACTGATTGTTTTGTTGTTGTTGTTGTTGTTGTTGTTGACGACTTGTAGGACACATTTGTTGTTGTTGTTGTTGTTGTTGTTGTTGTTGTTGTTGTTGTTGTTGTTGTTGTTGTTGTTGTTGTTGTTGTTGTTGTTGTTGTTGTTGTTGTTGTTGTTGTTGTTGTTGTTGTTGTTGTTGTTGTTGTTGTTGTTGACGA
>NW_015549711.1:745103-753220 GCF_001515605.1 Sinocyclocheilus anshuiensis
TTGTTGTTGTTGTTGTTGTTGTTGTTGACGACTTGTAGGACACATGGTGATCTTGTGAGTGGGCTGTACCATCAGATCCTTCTGTCTCTGCAGAAGGTTCTCTCTGATCCAGTTAGACCTCTGTGTTCCCACTATGGAGCTGTAGTGGGTCTGCATGCTCTCGGCTGGAAGGTAAACACAGACAGCACAACACCCACAAACACAAATGTGCTTTTTACTACTAATTATCACACTGTTTGTGTGTATGTGTTTTGACAGGCTGTTGAACGTGTGCTGTATCCTCACCTCCCTGCCTATTGGGCGAATCTACAAGCTGTGTTAGATGATTACTCTGTGTCCAATGCTCAGGTGAAAGCAGACGGCCACAAAGTCTATGGAGCCATTTTGGTAAGTACAGTACTTTAGACAATGACTGTGGTGCATATGTTTCTTTCCAGGATGCTGATATAAATGTATTGATTTATTCAAGTTCTATGTTTGTACACATCTTTTATTTTGCTGGAAACCACAGAGAGTCCTTAAAGCTGCTCTTTTGTTAACAACAACTGGTTTGGAAGTTTGGAAAGATGGTTTGAGCATTTTGTGGTCCCAGTTGCAAGTTATAAGAGACCCACTCTGGAAAACTAAAAAACACCAGATTCATGAGCTGCTCACGTGTAAAAGAACGCAGTGCCACTCTTCATTTTGAAACATGATGTGCATATATTTATTTAATTAAATTGCAGTGTTTAAAAGCTATATTGAGATTTAATTTTCATTATTCACACTACCTTCCATCCAACGCTTCATTAGCCCAGCCTAAATGTCTCTTATCTAAACCTCTAAAGTCAAGTGACCACTTTACTTTCCTCCCTGAAGGTGGCGGTAGAGCGTTTGCTGAAGATGAAGGCTCTCAGTCTGACCTTGGCAGCAGAAGGAAGCGGTGCTGGTCTACCAGGCACTACCACAGGGGCTGTCAGTTTCAGAGAAAACTCGCCTGGCCTCAGCCCACCTCCCGAACCTCTTTCAGAACCCCCTCTTGGCATTGCAAGCCATCTCCAAGCAGGTGGAGCTGGCTGCCCATGGGAAGAGTGGACTCCTGTATCTCTTCCTGCCATGTACTGTGAACTCTACTCCTTTTTTGGAGACAGTCTGGCTGTACGCTTCAGCACTGGCCTGCCACTAGGTGGGGTCCCACCGCCAGGTCCCTGCCAACCACTAGAGGGCAGGAAAGAGCCAGCGAGCAGTGCCCCCAATCTTGAGAATACACGGAAAATGCCCCAGCTAACTGCCAGTATGAATATAAGCCCACGACAAGATGGAAGCCCTCGTATGGAACCACAACCACCTAGTCTGGCTGCTACTGTCCCAGGGAGGTAGGAGTTGAACAACATCCTAGTTTAACAGGTTAAAAAAAAAAAAAAGGGTAACTTTTTCTCAAAATCAGAATTGCGAGAAAAAAATCGTGATTTGTGAGAGAAAAAAAACGTCCGAATTCTGAGATAAAAGTCGCAATTACTTTTTTTATTTCACAGTTTTTTAGACAAAGTGTCTAAAATAATTGCTAGAGAGAAAGTCTAGAGATAAACTATAAAAAGTCTAAATTGTGAGATGAAAAAATCGCAATTACCTTTTATATCTTTTATCCTGTGGTGGAAAACAAGTTTCCATAGATTGTTAATGATAACCTTCAAATACAGACTTACTGTGAGTGTGAGTTACTAGGTTGTTAATAGATGGTGGATGCTTTTGTTAAAGCCAGCATTATTTAGCTTATTTTTAAAATAATTGTTTAATGGTGGAATTCCTGGTGAATTAGAATTACCCATGATCCTCCAAAGGAATCTCTGATTTGTGACAAGCAAATTGCGCCAAAAGATGACATAAGTCATTCTCTTTACACTCTCAGGCTGCTTCAATATTTGTGTGTATTTATATATTGCAATAAATGTCAAATATATTGTTTACATGTATCTTTACATTTCAAATCTTCTATTGTTTTCTTTTTGATTGCCGTTCGCAGTGTTTCATGGGATTGTTTTTTTTCTACTATTCAATCCATTTAGTCTTGTATCTTTGTCTTTTTGTCCAATTTTCAAATACAAATAATGTAATATTGTGATTCACCTCGTAACTGGTTGGAACATGGCTTCAACAAAGACTTTTTAAAAATCCCTATGATGAAAATGAATGGGAAAAATACTTAAGCCCTGCCTTAAATGATACGGACCCAATCATACATTACAGGGTGTCCGCGGGTCCTTAAAAAGTCTTAAAATGTCTTAAATAACGTTTTCCTAATAAAAGGACTTAAAAAGTCTTGAAATGTCTTAAATTCAGATTCGATGGGTCTTAAATATTTTTGGTCACATTACCGCTAAAATATCTAAAGTCTGACGGACCTAATGACTGTTTAACTAACATACCATGACAAGTGAGCTATTTTGCTGAATATTCTCATGACGCAAAAAGCATTCAAAACACCCACAGAGTGCATGCATTACGTGAAGTCTAGACTAGTGTGTGCGTGCGCATTTAGAGTGTGTTCTTTCACTGCATGATTCAGTCTATTAAAATACATTTACAATGATCACAAAATTCAAGACATGGGGGCAGAAAATGTATATATTTATACCACTTCATATAGTTAATCAATTTCACATGAAGAGTGCGTTTTTTTTCTCCAAAAATTACCATGATTACAAATGTGACATTGATTTTTTTATTTATTTTTTTTTTACAACAGTTCAATAAACTAGATGTTAATTAAGAGACTTACGTTTTAGACACCATATTGCCTGTTTTTGCTTTATTTCGACAACAAAAATAATTCCAAACACAGCCACCACAGCACTGTTCTGCGTCTCTGAGCAACATAACAGTGTTTCGTTCCGTTTAAATGATTCGGATCAGTCGCAATGACTCACTTATTAACAGTGACTTGCTGCCACCTACTGGCGGTTTTACATTCAAAGTATTTCACATTCAAAGTATCTTTTTATTATTTAAATAATTTCAAATATCAGTATTCAATGTTTCATGTTTAATAGAATATTGTCTGCTGATATGAAAAGTTCACTGTATATCTTAATACAGTGTACAATACAAATATAATTTATTACAGCGATGATATTTTTAGTTTTCTTTTTATGTTAAACACATTAAATATTACATATACTGTATGTATGTAATATAATGTGTATTTCCATTACAGGTTTAGGTCTTAAATTTCATATAAGGTGGTATTAAAAAGGTCTTAAAAAGTCTTAAATTTAACTTGTTCATGTCTGTAGAAACCCTGCATTAGCAAGTCTTGCTATTTAAAACTGTCCAAAATGTTTAGCAAAACTCGGTTCATATTATGATGATCACATTTTGTTGTTTTGTGTTGCGTGCATTTCTCACTGGTGGTCTCTTTTTGTCCCGTGTCTGCAGATCTCTTGCACGCTCCTCCTCATCTTCCGTCTCACGTTCCAGGTCATCTTCGTCACGTCCTGGTCGTTCAACCAGCCAATCCCGAGACATTTTCCCTAAAGCCCGCTTCCCGCTGCCTCAGGCTGGACCTCCTGCTTTCTCTTTCATCATTGGCGGGCGGCAGATGGGGCGACGCTGTCAGGGACGGCGCTTCCAGACGAGCTTTTCTCCAACACCACCTCTTACTACCCACCCACCTCGTGCTTATGCCCACAAGCTACCGGTCATAGGGAGAGTCAGCAAACCTGTGCGCCGCTGGACGTGTTCCCATTACTCACTTCACCTGCCGCTTTAAAATCCATGGACAATGTATGTGACGTTTAGAGACACATGATCACAGTGACATCTCATCAAATGGCTGCATCTGAGTAATTACAGATGAACAATTCTATATACGCTATGCCAGGGGTGCCCAACCCTGCTCCTGGCGATCGACTGTCCTGCAAAGTTTAGCTCCAACTCTAATCAAAGACACCTGCCTTTAATGTTTAAGTGATCCTGAAGACCCTAATTAGTTGCTTCAGGTGTGTTTGACTAGGGTTGGAGCTGAACTTTGCAGGACAGTCGATCGCCAGGAGCAGGGTTGGGCACCCCTGCTCTATGCAAACAAGGCAAGTTGTATTGTGAGGAAATTATTTTGAATCAATATCCAGGATTTTTAGGCTATAGCTCTACTGATTCTGATCAGTAGCATCAACTTTGAATTCTCTTATAGTTATTTCTGTTTGTATTGCAGATAGTATAATAGAACCTGACACCAAATAGAGTTTATTTTTAAAGTACTTACAGCAGGATGAAGCCGAACAGATTATTCTATAATTGCCTTGTTTATTAGAGTATTTATGTATGAGTAAATGTCCTTTTTTTACATGTTTTTTTTTTTTTGTGTAATGATGTAGGCCTGTATTAATAAACACATTATGTAGTGTACTCGTGTGATACTTTATTATTTTGTATTTAAACTGCCCAGTCTGTTTATAATGCCAATGATTTTAATTTTTCTTAAGCCTGGTATAATAAGCTGCGTTGTAAAATCTAAACAGTCCCATCATGACCCCCTTTAATTAATTTACCAAAAACAGTGCTTAATGCATTACTCTAAAGGAGTTGTTAAAATTATTATTATTTAAAAGAGGTTTTAGAATTGTTCCAGAGAATAATTCTTCAATCGTTATGCATTTTAATTAATCTAAAGCATTCTTTTTAAAGGGACAGTTGATCAGGCTTTGTATTCTTTCATTGAACACAAAAGAAAGTTAACCCAGTCCTGGAATGTTTTCTTATTTCTGTACAATTGAAGAAAATAAGAGATGTACTTGGTGCATCATTCATGCCAGTGATGAGATGCCTTCATGATGTACCAAGTTTGATTAAGCACAAATGTGAATGAGAGAGATGGTGGGACAATTCTCAGTGATTAACTTAAATTTCAGTCCGTTCATCACAAAGCTATCGTATGGCTCCAGAAGACTTGGAACATAAAGCATGACTACTTTTATGGTAATTTTATGATGCTTATACTGTTCTTTTTGGAGTTTGACTGTACCTGGTTACTGTTTGTATCTTTCGGTACATTCTTCAAAATTCTTAATTTTTGTTCCATAGAAAATCTCACGGTTTTAGAGCAACATGAGGGTGAGTAGGTGTCAGACTTTTAAAATATTCTGTTAATAAAGTTATGTTCTGATGACAACTGGACTAAAGCCAGTCTCTAGTGAAGTAGGCCTAGTTGATGCAGCTTCTTCATCATTTGAAAGGTTTGTTTAGGTTCTGCTTTACCAGACAGGTGAAGGCTGATGCTGTCTTAGATGTCTGCTGACCTGATGCATTAAACTTTCAACATGGTGTTGAACTCTCCATGTCAGAGCCCAGGTTTGGTTACACATGCCGCACTTTAACATTCTGCCATACTGAAGCAATATACAAACAAAACTAGTTTCATAATGGCTATTTGTGCTGATAAAGCTCGGACTTTTCTACGTGTTCACGCGTTCACGTTTATGATGATAGTGTATGGCCTCTTCATCGCCATCGGTGCTACTGTTTTGATGATACTGGAGCAACCTGAGGAGAATTTGCTCGTTAAAGAGGTCCGTGAACTAAAAGCTCTTTTTTTGGCAGATAACCCGTGCGTTGAGGAGAGCAGTTTGGATCTTTTGTTGATAAACGTGCTTTCTGCGAGTAAACGCGGCGTGGCCACACTGGAGTCCGCCAGCGATGAATGCAACTTCGACTTTACGTCGTCGCTGTTTTTCGTCGTTACCTTCCTCACGACCACAGGTGAGAAGCAGTCGGACACTCATTACAATGCTGGCTGAATGCATCACGTTAAAAACTACCGCTATTATTAAACCAGTCATTCTTGAGACGTGGGACAAAACAGGTCCAGCAAGGGTAACTGCTATTAGGTTTAAAAATAAAAATATTTTCAATTTTAAATGTCATGAGGGATTAATAATAGAATGTATTTAACACAATTATCACCTTCGATTTAATTTTCATTATTATACCAAATCTATGTTTCTTAATGTCCTCTCACTACATCTAAAACAGTGTGTCCACAGAGAAGGGTTCAATAATTCATATGCAATAAAATGGATAAAAATGTTTTCTTTTTTAATGATATCTCCTTTTTGCACCCTGTTTTGTCCCACTTCTCAAGAATGACTGAAACACAAAAAGTTCTTTAAAAATCGCCGCCCCAGTTACTAATATTGTAATTGTCTAATATTCTGATTATTTAACTTTTGGAGCAATACAGCTCAATATCTGCTGAGAGGCTGTTTAATGTCATATGTTGACTGTAAAAGAAGCAAGTGACACTACTGTTGTTTACAGCCGAGAAGCAAATATAAAGTTTATTGCACCATTTTGTTTATCTGTTTGTCTCCCTGTCTGTTTGTTTAGATCTATTAATCCTATAGCTCTTTCAGAGTAGCCTACAGCTATGTATTTAAGTCTGCACACTCAAAATATTTATTTATTTATAACTTGGATTAACCATAGCTTATTTATTACAGTCAACAAACCAAATGCTCTGTTACTGAAGCCTGATTTGTTCACGTTTGTGTAGCTGCACAAACCAATGGCGCTTTAGCCCTGGCGAAGCCGACGTGTAGCCTATATAAGGGGCCGTTCACATGTCGCGCCTAAAAACGCGTGGAAAACGCTAGGCGTGCCGCTTTCTGCTTTTTTCCAAAGCGTTCAGGCGCTTGCGCCCCGGAGGCGTCTGCCGTTGCTAAGCAACCATGACCTGCGCTCTCCTTGAAGACGCGGAAGTTTCAGCAAAGGATAAATGGATTTGCAGCACTAAAAATCGCTTGCAGTAGTTCTGCTACTAAATTTATTTAAAAATGGCTATCCCTGTACAGCTATGATCAGCTGTTGCTTCAATCTTGGCTGAGCTTTCAATATTGTTACGGAAAGGATGAAGCTGATTGGTTGGTTCTTGTCACATGACCCGCGGTGCGCTTGCGGCATTCTGAAAAGTTGAAATGTTTTTATCTCGATGCGGCGTGGACGTGCCTGGAAAAAATGAGCACGTCGTGACTGTGTCGCATCCATTATGAGTGTGCCTGCCGTGCGTCTACATTTGAAATAACGAATTTGAGCACGCAAAAGACGCGATATGTGAACGGCCCCTTAGTCAGCTCACAGCGCCATTTCATCAAAATCTTCTTCTTCCTCGATGAGAATCATCTCTTCGCTGACTCTGCAAGAAGCCGATGAAAGAAGACGGAAAAAAGCTCAACCCGCTCGCCGCCGTTGAAGAGCCCCCGGCAGAGGACGAATCTCCCCTGCGGCCATCCGGCACTTTCTAAAAGAGCAAATTAGAGCAAATTTCCAGCGTGCGTTGTTGCAAATGTCGCGCCGCGAGTGCAGGCGACACACTCACTGTGCCTGTCTGACTCGTGCAAGGACTTTGGAGGTCGCTCTAAGGGGTTGCCGGTTACAAAGCAAAGACTGTCCCGCTGGATAATTGATGCTATAGCCTTGGCTTATGCCTCAGAAGGTTTGCAATGCCCCATAGGTGTGAGGACCCACTCCACTAGAGGAATGGCCTCCTCCTAGGCTTGGTCCAGCAGAATCTCTATTGGTGAGATATGTGCGGCCGCCGGCTGGTCGTCGCCATCCACGTTTGCCAGATTTTACAGTCTAGATGTCCCTGCTCTCCAAGCAGCGATTTTATCGGATTAAACTGCTTATTTCTCCCTATGGTGGCAATAGCTATGTCCAAATGTCCTCAGCTGTGCTCGGGACTCAGTTGGCTCATGTTCTCTAGGGGCCCTTAACTTAAGTGCTCCAGAACTGGGCTCGCAGAGCGGCTTAAGGCCAAAGAATACTTTGGCTGCCCGCGTCCGTGCACCATCCACATTTCGTCATTTTTGTCATCAAGTGGGCTCGCGCACAGCCGAGCACCCCATCCACGTGCAGGCAATTTTTTGAGACCGCGCATACAACAGCGCATGCACGAGGTGAATGTTGAGACAGAGTAAGTGGTACTGCGCATGTGTCGAGCTGGCAGAATGTGAAGTATTCCCGGGCCTTTAGTCTGCTTCTGCTCATAGCACGGCGTGATTGGATTCGTTTCCCATACACAGGGCCGTTTCTAGCCAATTTGACGCCCTAGGCGAAATCCCTATTGCCCCAACCCCCCCAAATTT
>NW_015549711.1:753633-761963 GCF_001515605.1 Sinocyclocheilus anshuiensis
AGATTGACAGTACTCTAGCCCAATAATGTTGGGGGATCCAGTGGGGGCGGCAGTCATATTTCAGGGTGACCGTGCCACTCTTTATCACAACCCTGCTAAAAGTGCCAGTACTTGCACTCATTGGCGCCCCTTCAGCTGGTGGCGCCCTAGGCGACCGCCTAGCTCGCCTATGCCTAGAAATGGCCCTGCCCATACACAACGTGAAGTGAATGTTCGAAAGGGAACGCTCCGGTTATTGACGTAACCTCGGTTCCCTGAGATCCCTGAGATGTTGTGTCACTTGTCGTGCTATAAGCTGCACGCGAATCGATGACTGTCACTTCAGTTGAATGATTCTGATTAAATGGCGCTGCGAGCCAACTTATATACACGTTGGCTCCGCCCTTTCTGGCAGGCTACAGCGCCATTGGTTTGTGCAGCTACACAAACGTGAACAAATCAGGCTTCAGTAACAGAGTAAACAGGAGTTTACCCATACACAACGCTCGTTCCCGTATCTCAGGGAACCGACGTTACGTCAGCAACTGGAGCGTTCTCTTTAGTTTATATTTAAAATTATTTATTTTGTATTTTAATCTTAATATGCACACAACATTTTTTATTTATGTATATGTGCTTTAGAACTTGAATTTTAAGCATTTTTGTCATTTATTTACTTATTTGTTTGTTTGTTTGTTTTTACATTTAGTTTTAAATTTAAATCCGTTTATATTCAAATTTAACTAGAGAGTGACTAATAATTTATATCGTTTATTTGACAATGATTGGTCTACCAGTATCATGCAGTGTAATCTGGCCATCACATTTATTAATACTTGTCAAAAGGGACAGCTATCTTTAAAGCCGTTTTATTTTAGTATCAGTGATATACTGTTATAGTTGAGATGATGAGAAATGTTGCTTTGGCATCTAGCTGAAATATTATTTAAAATTATTTTTATTTCAATTTATTATGATTTTTTATTTCAAGTAACAAATACTTTTTTATGGTATTATTTAACTGTAATAACCCTGCAGGTTATGGCACCACTGTGCCTCTTTCGGATGAGGGCCGTTTGTTTTGTGTTGTGTACTGTCTTGTGGGAATCCCCTTCACCCTGCTGCTGCTGTCCAGCCTCACTCATGCCCTCCTGCCCTGGGTAACACACACCCCTATTCACAACCTTCAAGTCTTCTGGGGACTGTCTCGCAACCATGCAGGGTTGCTGCACTGCAGCCTTCTGGCCTTTTGCACAGCGACATTGTTCTTTCTTCTGCCTGCTGGTGCCCTCTGCCTGCTGGAGAACGACTGGAATTACCTGGAGTCGCTGTATTTTTGTTTTATCTCACTTAGCACCACAGGACTTGTTGACTATCTGCCCGGCAGGACACAAAGCCGAGCAGCACGTCAGTGGCTGGAGTTTGCAACCTCCTGTAAGTTATGTATATTGTAGTGGTTGGGAGTAGAGATATACCCAAGCCTTATTAAGCTTTTAGTTAGTTAGTTAGTAAAATGAATTGAAAAAAGTGATGGAGATTCTTAGAAAGTTGTATTTTCAAACTTTGAAATTTTATTTAGAGACCATATTGACTTAAATTTACTTTACTTGGTCTTAAAGGGTCTTAAAATCTTAAATTGACTTTTTATAAAAACCTTAAGAAACCCTGATTTAGACCCTCTTTTTCAGGTTACCTGATGGTTGGACTGATTGTCTTGCTTGTGGTTATGGAAAGTTGCTGGGAACTGCAGCAGGTTCAAGCCATCATGCGTTTTTTCGCTGGACCGCGGCAGGGTGAGCTGAAGGGGGTGGGTTTGGATGAGCTTGTGCTCAGTGGAGACATGACAGGTGCAGAGGAGGAACCTCATTACACCCTTCCTATATCCACCATCTCCCCTGCTTTCACAGACTCACCTGCCACTCCAACAATAGAGCTGCCACCAGTCTTTGACCTGACACCCATAGCAGCCACCAAAGAAAATATTCCCCCTTCACTAAGACCAGATCTGTGTCAATCCACTTCCACTTCATAACTGATACAATGGAACTGGACATTGTAAGAAGAATAAATTATATCTACGAATGAAGCTGGAAACCACTAGGTGGCGATATCGGTTCCTTTTCTTTAAAGGGGGTCATATGATGCTTTTTTAAAGATCATTATTTTGTGTATTTGGTGTAACAGAATATGTTGACTCTCTCTCCCTCTCTCATGCTCTCTCTCTCGCTCTCTTTCTCTCTCTCTCTCTCTCGCTCGCTCGCGCACACACACACATAAGATGTGCAAAACTCCGCATTTGAACAGTCAATAGCGCCAGATTGTCATAGCAAAGTCAGAATTACCTCCTCTCCTAGGTTCACGAAACGGTCGTCCATAAAATGCATTGCTGTTCTGTTGTAAGTGATCTTAAAGATTCCTAAATGCATCTACTTTCGGAAGGCCAACTAAAGTGCTTTTGCTTTCGCCTAGAAACACACAGCGTCTCCCTGACATGGCTGCTTCAACACTAACTGCGGTTACTGAAACCACGCCTTCTTTCTTTGCGTGCACATTTGGGCGGCATTATGCTAATATTTCCACATAGTGAGGTAGATATGTGGGGGTGTGTTAGAACGAGCCGTTTTAGGGGGGCGTGGCAGAGTTTTAACTTTGATAAAGAATATCTCTTTGGTTTTGAGACTTTAGTCTTTGCAACTTCAGGGATCTTATCTATGCACAATCAGCTTGTAACACTCCAAAGAGAAAGGAAAACTTGAAATCGCATCATATGACCCCTTTAATACTCTTTGGATTGTGAAGAGTCAATACAAAAGTTTATTTATTTAATCATTCATTCATTCTTTTGAACTTGTTGGATTAAGTATGCAAAACTTCATTCATTTAAACTTGTTGGATTATGCATTTCTTTTTTCTTTTAAGTATGTAGTCAAGTTACTAAATGCATGATATATTTGTATTTTAGATTTTAGATTTATTGCAATCCTAATATTTAAGTCTACACATATCATATACAAATACAAAGCTTTTCTTATTTATTTATTTACTTATTTATTTAGTTATTTATCAATCAATCATATTAAATGTATATATTTTTATATTACATTCTAAACTACATACTGATTAAAAAAATAAACAATATTTTATAAGTAGTCAGTGTTTGGACTTTTTAATAGTAACGGTATAATACCAAAAAAGTTTGGGGTTAGTAGGTTTTTGCAAAAAGTATCTTATGCTCACCAAGCCTGCACTTATTTTACCAAAAGTATAGTAATATTGTGAACTATTATTAAAATTAATAATAGTTTAATTTTAAACCTGTAGAATTAAATTAACTGTAAAATATACTTTGAAATGTAATTTATTTCTGTGATGGCTAAGCTGCATTTTCAAAAATTTTACTGTCACTTTTGATCAAATTTAATGCATTATTGATCCCAAGCTTTTGAATTGTAGTGTATAATGACCAAAACTATCATATATTTTACGTTTTTCAAAGTAGCCACCCTAGATTACAGCTCAACCAAATGCATGTGATACATCCTGGGAGTAAAATATTAAAATGCTCCTCATGTATTTTGGACTCTTTTTTTTCTTTTCTGTTTTTTTCTTCTTCTAAAATTCGTCAATTTAAAAAGTAAATACATACATTACAATTAAAGTTTTGTAAAGAAATTCAATACAGACACCGTTTATCTTCAAAATCATTTAATGATTCAGACTGTATTTGATGATCAAGATTTTTAAATTCATTCAAGTATGTCAAGTATGCAGCCTATTACAATAAAAATATTCAAATTGAGATGCTCATGTTTCACATGTTGTTCTTCACAGTTGCAACAGGGAGGGAGCAGGTGTGTGTGTGTGTGTGTGTGTGTGTGTGTGTGTGTGTGTGTGGGACGGTGACTCAGAATCTGTGCCCAGTGCTGATGGCTCTGCCAGTCTCACATAAACACTTCACTGGCTCTACCTCTTACTTTGCAATGAGGTCATATTCTTCTATTATGGTCTTCAGTCTTTTACAGTCCAATTCTGCTGTTGCCTAGTTGTGCTGAAGCAGAGGGTGCATTTATGTTCACTTAATTACTTTTAATGCATAGTTTTGTGTGTGTGTGTGTGTGACAAAATGTTTCCCTTTAATTGAAAATACCATCATGTTTACTGTATGTAGGTATACTGTTTTGCACTTTCTAAATGTTTGGCTTTTAAAGAAGACAAAAGCCCAATAACTTTTGTCCCTAAGTATAAACAGAATATTACGTAGTATTTTTATTTCATCACATCACTTCAAAATCTGGTTACATTTATGTATTAAATTTTGTGTGTATTGAAACGGCTGCTTCTGAGATCTGTTGATATGTTTAGAAGAGTTGTATGTAAGTCAGGACTGAAGTAAAGTTAGACCCCAAAAGCTGGCGCAGTGCTGGGTAACCAAACCTCAACCCAATTTTAGTAACTTTAATTAAACCGTAGTTTAATAAGCTGCCCAAAAAAAACAGGATTATAAATAGCAAACGCGTAGGATAAAAATAGGAAATAAGTAAGATTGTTTCCCCTCAAATTATCCTAATGGCAGAACTGCTGACATCTGTTAACAAACGCAGGACACAAGTCCTTGACCGAAAGAGGCGTGACGTGAACTTCCCAGAGGATTTGAAGAAATTATAGGGGGTTCCCCGCTCATTTACCGTGAGGACCATGAAGCATAAACAACATTTTTCCAAAACCTGCTGGCCTTAAACTTTTTAAATCCTCAGCAGCTCAGTACAGAGCTCATTAAATCAAACATTTAACATTTCGTTGGCTTTTAAACAATAAAAAACATTTTAAATATATTAAAGCCATTTTTGACACATGCATGTGGTATATACATATGACCTTGTTACCAAAGTGCCTAATGCTTTCACAATGTCAACTGCTCTTTCATTCAGATTGACAGTTAGCAGGTGTTACATGCATGTCTATATTTGTCACGCTGGTTTAAATGTTATCTCTGATCGTGAACAGATGGGGTAACATTGACACAATGTAGTTTTCCACACTAGAAAGTGAGGTGTGTTGAAAGGTCATGAAATGTTATCTTCCTGTGAAATTAAGTTCATATTGTTTATTGTTCATATTGTGCTCTTAAAGAATGCAAGATGATAGATTGGTCATCTGGAATCTAGGTTTGAGGCAGCTCTTAAATGTCTGTTTCTTATCGGGGATAATTGTTTAAATCAGTTACTTTGGTTGATCTGTCCACTTTTAGAATTGCTAAAAACATTTAGAAAAAAAAAATACAATGAATATAAAAAATATAATTACAATTTCCCCAAATAAAGTGAGTTTCAAAAATCTGAGACCACAATGAAGATCAATAAAAATTTCCTCAAAATCTAATTGAATTTAAAAATTTTTTGATTTAAACATTTCTAAAAAAAAATTCTGTACTATTCATAGGTAATTAGATGAATGTAAGTAAATCTGTGACACTAATCATATGAATTCTATTCGGAAGGTCAGATGTTCTTGTTTCCATTGAAGCACAAGATGCTCTTTGGATCATTCTCAAATCATGCTGGAGAACATGATCATCAGATCTTAATAATGTTTGATCAAGTTCATGCCAGTTCAGCTGGTGCTTTTATTAAAGGTCATTTCATTCATCAGAAGTGGCACAAACCTGCTGAGAAATGAAAAAAAATTTTTTAGTATTTTTTCACTCTGATTGTTATGCTGATTATATAATTTGTCCATACACAACTTATTTTTAAAATGTTTTTTGAAACAAGACTCTCCAAAGCTACATTGGTTTGGTCAGAAATACAGTATAAATAGTAATATTTTGAAATATTATTACCATTTAAAAGAACTGTTACTTTGAACATTTTGTCAGAATTCTTTGAGAAATAGAAAGTTTTAGCATTTATTTGAAATAGAAAAAATAGATTTATTTAACAATGTGAATGTTTACTGACACTTTTGATCAATTTAATTAACCTTTTGAATAGTAGTGTCCATTTTGTCACTGTTATTGCAAGCAGTCATTGTTATGGCTGAAATGGTTTAGAGATGAAACTAAGAAATGTACCAATGGCACTCAGATTTGTTTAGGCTTGTCTTCTTTTAGAACATTTCCTGCAGTTGGTACTTGAGGAGGTCAATGCCACAGGAAAACAGGAAGTACTGAGACCACGACAAGCTCAACTAACAGGAAGTGTACGGCTGTGAGCGGGAACCTTATTCGTGATCCGTAGGTTTATATGATGTCTCTCTCTCTCTCTTCCCTTTCCCGATCCCTCTATCAATATACTGTTATTCTTGGCTTGATGAACAAATTAAAATGACCCAACTAGTTCAATTAAACTAGTTCAATTAATCTGTTGT
Source organism: Sinocyclocheilus anshuiensis (assembly GCF_001515605.1). Lineage (NCBI taxonomy): Eukaryota > Metazoa > Chordata > Actinopteri > Cypriniformes > Cyprinidae > Sinocyclocheilus > Sinocyclocheilus anshuiensis. Next base: position 759,979 of record NW_015549711.1, read on the forward strand.
CATATTCCAGAAAGGACTTCAGAAGAGACATTTCTGTAATAAAAGACAAGAGCAGCTTGAAGCAAGTTAACCTCACCAAAACATGACTTTTTAGGTAGTTGTAACCATATTTTGGCGTGCTAGATTGGGCGTTTTGGATAGAGGATCTCGGTGGATTTATTTTGGATCTGGTCATCTTTTCTAAAGACTACAACAAAGCAGAGCTTCAGAGATTTTTATCTTGCTTTGCGTGCAGAACTTCTCCTTTGGTTTTGGACTTGCCACACCTGACAAAGCTAATCTAAACTCTCATCAGCAGGGGCAAGTTTCAGCCTGTCCCACTCACACTGATCTAGAATCAGCTCCAGGTGCCCATATTAGGATCACAATGATGCTATGATGTCTACAAAACTGGTCTCAGGTCATAATAACATAACATCAGGCTATCTGCTGCACAAGCTACCTGCTATTTTAGCCACACCTAAACCTATAGTTCAAACAGTATGACTGTACCGAGCAAGAACTAACAGTCGACTGTATCAGTTATAGAAGCAATGCAAAGTAATATCCCACTCTTGTTGACACTAGTCTTTGGTTTCATTCTATTGTTTAAAGCACAGTGAAAAAAAACTGCTTGCGTATGAGGTAATGGTGACCTTTAACCTTTCACAGAGTGCTTTGAATAGCCCTGCCAACCTCCATTCACTTCAACAAGACAAACTGCTTCCTATGGCAAGGTGAGAAATATTACTTCGCCTTACCCAGAAGGAAAGATCGGTACTATATATCACATTTTCTTTGTTCCTGATAATATTTTTACAGTCCATTTTACATGCTGACAATGGTGGGGCATGTTGTCACATTGTAATTTGTCAATAAACAGCCTTTGTCTTTTTAGTCTGTTAAACGGTAAAACAATCATTAAGCACAAAACGATTCATGAATGTGAATGAATTCATCAACATCAAAAAAAATATGTGTAGAAAATTCAGTGTAGAAACAATTTTCACATAGAAATTGCTAGTAAATTTTACTGTTATAAAGAAACAGCAAGTAATACATTGAACTAATTGTGAATTTTTAAGTAGAAAATGTACACATAATCTTTATTTACAACTTCGAAAAATAAGTTTACAGTGTATATAATATTGTTATTAATTATTATATAATAGGCCTATTATAACAATATTACGCTCTAAAAAATACTGGGTTAAATATAACCCAGCGCTGGGTTAAAAAGGGACAAACCCAGCTATTGGGTTGTTTTGACCCAGCGTTTGGGTTGTTTTGAATCCAACTGCTGGGTCAAAACAACCCTACCGCTGGGTCAAAACAACCCAACAGCTGGGTCAAAACAACCCATTTATTTACAACTTCGAAAAATAAGTTTACAGTGTATATAATATTGTTATTAATTATTATATAATAGGCCTATTATAACAATATTACGCTCTAAAAAATACTGGGTTAAATATAACCCAGCGCTGGGTTAAAAAGGGACAAACCCAGCTATTGGGTTGTTTTGACCCAGCGTTTGGGTTGTTTTGAATCCAACCGCTGGGTCAAAACAACCCAACCGCTGGGTCAAAACAACCCAACCGCTGGGTCAAAACAACCCAACCGCTGGGTCAAAACAACCCAACCGCTGGGTCAAAACAACCCAACCGCTGGGTCAAAACAACCCAACCGCTGGGTCAAAACAACCCAACCGCTGGGTCAAAACAACCCAACCGCTGGGTCAAAACAACCCAACCGCTGGGTCAAAACAACCCAACCGCTGGGTCAAAACAACCCAACCGCTGGGTCAAAACAACCCAACCGCTGGGTCAAAACAACCCAACCGCTGGGTCAAAACAACCCAACCGCTGGGTCAAAACAACCCAACCGCTGGGTCAAAACAACCCAACCGCTGGGTCAAAACAACCCAACCGCTGGGTCAAAACAACCCAACCGCTGGGTCAAAACAACCCAACCGCTGGGTCAAAACAACCCAACCGCTGGGTCAA
>NW_015549711.1:762025-773852 GCF_001515605.1 Sinocyclocheilus anshuiensis
TTATATATATATATATATATATATATATATATATATATATACACTGTAATATAAATAAGTTGCAACTGATACGACAAAAATTTGGATTTAAAAAAAAATTGTATTTCTATTTATAATAGAATTTTAATTTGCAGGACAGAATTCTCTAGACCTATGTCTGAAAGCTTAAAACTGCTGATAAAGCAAACACGCATTTGTGGACTTTTTAATCAAAACCTAAGCCCTATTACATAAATATGGCTACATAAAAATGGCTACATATTAACTTAACGAGGAAAATAAGGCTATAGCCTACTCCCTAACACTTTATTGTCTTATTACATTGACTATAGGGCTATAAATATATAAAATATATAAAAATCCTGCATTTCTGTTTCTCCGGCCACTCCAAGGGTTTGCGGTGCAGGATGTGTCAGTTCAACTCAAGTGGTTGGTTGTATATTTCCTCTGATCTGTCTGCGCTTATCTTCTGCAGCCTTCACTTTGACATTTGGAGCATGTGTGAATGAGGCGCGGGGCGCGGAGCTGCCGTCCCTCAAACATCGGGGTAGGCGAAGTGACACAGCAATTCCCACGATGTATTTTTAATTCACCAGTCTCTTCTGTGAGGAATTGTCTAATATAAGTGCAGTGAGGAATTGTCTAATATAGGTGCAGTCATGACATCGGTTTGGAAGAGGCTTCAGCGCGCTGGCAAAAGAGCGTCGAAGTTTCAGTTTGCCGCGTCCTTTCAAGAACTCACCGTAGAGTGCACTAAGAAGTGGTAAGAAATGCGATTTCTCTTTTCATTGTCATGTACTGTTGTTACACACTATCGTATATGTTTAACGTTTCTTTTAAGGTTGACGTAGCTACAGTAACACCAGTCTAGAAAGCGACGCGACGCTATAAAAATAGAACGCGTCGCTCTCATTATAAGCAACAAAACTTGTGTGGTAGCAGTGATGGTGTAGTTTACTGTCAGTGTGTTGTGGTTCATGAACGGACAGTATATGAGGGCTTGTTTACTCTGGCAAGCACATTTCTGTTTGTAGTAGTGGGTTTTGTTATTAGTTTCTCCGCGTATACTTCCGTTTTACTTTCAGTTCTCCCGAACACATTCATCTTAATGGTTCCACTTGAAGCGCATCTTCAAGGACTCTTTCATTAGCAGTTATACAGACCAGTTTCATTAAGCCCTGTTTATGTGATACTCTTCAATTCTGATGCTGATGGGAGGGTCTTAGACATGTCGATAAACGAAGCTACTAACCATAGCCATTTATTTCCATTCAGTCATGCACATAGTCTTTTATTATATGTATTTCAATATTTCAAAAACATTTGTTCCGTCAAATTTGCTAGCGTTTATCTAGATTGCAGCTCTGCACACTCATTTTCTAAAGTGCAGGAGGTGCATTCTGGGGTGGTTTTATTGAAGGAGTGCTTGTTGAGCACTTGTTGATTGCTTTTCCTTTATTTTACTGTCCAACTCATTCATTAAGCACAGTTTCAAGTCAAGTCAAGTGGAGCTTTATTGTAATTCTGCTACATGTGTGGACATAGACGAAATGTTGTGTCTCGCAGGACCAGGGTGCTACGTAATAATTAAACATATATAAACATACAACAACAGAAGTATAAAAACAATTATAAACCTATTCACAGCTAACCATCTGACTATACATATACTATAAATAGTTGGCTATACATACAGGTGCATCTCAATAAATTAGAATGTCGTGGAAAAGTTCATTTATTTCAGTAATTCAACTCAAATGTTTTTGTTAAATGTGAGCCAAAATCATCGCAATTAAAAGAACCAAAGACTTAAACTACTTCAGTCTGTGTGCATTGAATTTATTTAATACACGAGTTTCACAATTTGAGTTGAATTACTGAAATAAATGAACTTTTCCACGACATTCTAATTTATTGAGATGCACCTGTACACATAATCTGAGAGGTTTATTTTTGTATACAAAACTAAATTCAAGCGTGGAAGCATTTAGATAAAAATGATTTTTAAGAAACATTCAGAAAAAAATCAGTCAGGTGTGCCAGACTTCTTATTGGCAGTGTGGCAAATCCAAACAGACCTTGCATTAGACACATAGGCTATGTCTTAATATGTTGAGGAAGGATGTGTTTCATATATAAATAGTTCTAGTGTCCTTTATTTGCTTAGTTATTAGTTGAGTTCAGTCATCTAAATCTGACATAATTTCAATGCAGTTCTCTCAATAATCCCTTTTAGCAAATAAATGCTTCTGAATTGTAGGCTGTCAATCTTGAAAATGTATTATTTTCCTGACAGTCAACATCATGTGCATTAGCATCATGTGAAAGTACATTTTTGTGGTAATCGATATTCCATCAAAACCATGTTAGTAGAAGGATAATAAGGATCCATATTCTTGTCTTTATCATAGAGAGTTAAGAGAAACATGGCTAGCTCAGAAGAATTTGTAGTATGTGGAATGGCTTGAATGATTAAAGATGTTTATTTTTGTTTTTATTTATTTTAGTGAAAACTAGGCATCAAGCCTAGAAAGCAGACAGAACTATTACATCCTATGTTGTAGACATGCCTTTATTTATTAGCTGAAACATGTTCACTTTTGAGACACTACATTGTTGTTCACTTTGACGACACTACATGGTTAGCCTTTTATATACTATTGTTCAAAAATTTATTTTTTTAACTCTCTTGCTCATCAAGGTTGCATTTATTTAATCAAAAATACAATAAAAACAGTAATGCTGTGAAATAGTATTACAATTTAAAATAGTTACCTGTTTTTGTAATATATTAATAATAATTTTTAATAATTTTTGTAATAATTGTAATATATTTTACTGCTGTCAAACGATTAATCGCGATTAATCGCATCCAAAATAAAGGTTTTTGTTTACATAATATATGTGTGTACTGTGTATATTTATGTATATATAAATGCATACACATACAGTATATATATTGAAAATATTTACATGTATATTTATATTCATATAATTTATATTATATATAATATATTTAATATAGAAACGTAACATATTTTTCTGAAATATATACATGCATGTGTGTGTATTTATATATAAATAATAAATATACACAGTACACACACACACACACACACATATTATGTAAACAAAAACTTTTATTTTGGATGCAATTAATCGTGATTAATCGTTTTGATAGCACTAATTTTAATCCGTAATTTATTCCTGTGATAGCTGGAGTCTCAGCATCATTACTCCAGTCTTCAGTGTCACATGATCCTTCAGAAATCATATGCTGATTTACAATTATTTATTTATTATTATTATCAATGTTTAAAACAGTTGTGCCACTAAAAATTTTGTGAAAACCATGACACACTTTTTCAGAATTCTAGAACTGCATTTGTTTGAAATAGAATTCTTTTGTAAAATTATAAATGTATTTATTATTTACTTTTGATTAATTTAATGCATCCATGCTGAATACAAGTATTAGTTTCTTTCAGAAATATTACTGACCCCAAAGCTTTGAACAGTAGCGTATTTCATGGAACATTCAGTAATATTAGCTGATGTTGTGATGGTGTCATCTCACTTCTGTGGCCGCTGCAGCCCTCTCTGTGGTCCATTGACAGTGTGTCTTGTGTAGTCACATGACTTAACAATGTCTGACCTCAGAACAGCTGTTTGATTCTGTCAGTTAAATGACTAGGCTAGTTCTCGAATGTGAAATGTGGTCAGTGTTACAAGACTGTCTACAAGTGAAACATTTACAATCTCTGATCATAGTGTTTGAACTGGGTTATTATTTTACATAATATAAATTTTTTTTAAAACTTTTAAGTTTAAACATTGCACCATCTAATACCTCAAATCTAAATAGTTGTTTAAAAGCATAACATTTGATTCCCTTCTTATGCAGTTTAATAGATGTAGCACAGTGTTTCAGCCACTTTATATCAATGCGTGTGCCATTTCCAAGGCTATTTCTGTGGACCCCATGACTCTGTCACCACGTCGCTTGGCCTCTTGCATCCATTCACGCAGCTGCTGCTGACACTGACCTGCAATACGAGACCCAGAGGCCCACGATTCTTTCGCTCCACCTTTCCTTTCCTTTATTATGACTCAAATGTCACGTTAACATGCGTAGACATAATCTACTGCAATCATTTGGTTTTTCATCAGTTTGAGGAAATAATTTTATAGAAGCACTTCATGTCCCATTTATTTGAATAATCAGCACTTTTCCAGGTGTACTGTTGAGTGATAGATGTTACAGGTGGGTTGTATGGGATGCCTGGAAAGGCAAAGCATGTAGCTTATATCCCAAGATTATAGGAACGACCTGCGTGATATGAGAGTTGCATAACTGCATAGTTATCTGCATGTATAAATAATAGTGTATTTTTTGTACTTTTGTGTTATTACACCGTAAATTGTGTCATTTATGGTAAGAAACGGCAGCTGTGGCTGCCAGAAATACCACAAATATGGAAGTAACATTTTAGGTTTTACTGATTGAACTTAAATATGCAGTAAGACGATGTATATTTCATTAACTGATATAATGTTAAACTACCAACCTACTGAAATACTAAAAAATGTGTTTTGTGACTTTATAACACACTGACAACCATACAAAAACACAGGCGGTAATTAGAAAGCCATGCACGTGCAGAATCAAAGTTCATCACAAGAAGATTTTCCACAAGCTGAAGTAAATACTAATGCATAGAAGCTGCACACCAAGTCATACACACAAATCCAAAACACCATCATGTAATAAAAATTAATTTAACAACATAAGATAACATAAAACCCTAATGTATATAACTGGTAGGCTACTGAAAACAAAACAAAACAAAACAGTTATTTCATAGAAAAACCATCAAATGTAGAATGTCTGTACACACTGTAAGTTATAAGGTGACTTGTTCTTTTTCACTTTTTCAAACTGAAAATTTAATAGCATTTCATTGTAAAATTACAGTTTTTCACTGTATACACTAAGGGAACTTACCATTAACCAATCAACAGGTTTTTCTGTAGCACTTTATAGTCTTTTACCATTAAAATTATGAACATTTTTAGTAGTGCGGACATTGTCACTTTTGTATGTGTTCAAAACAAGCGCTGAAGCATTGCTGTTGAGAATTAACATAAAGGTATTTGGCAAACAGAAAAAGTGGTTAAAAATGAGACATTTGAGCCAAAAACACTTCCATGAGGAAATGGCATAGTGTATGTAAGTTCAACAGCTGATCTGACCATGTTATTGTAAGGAGAGTCCACACCCTCCTTTGAGAAAAGAGAGATCAGTTTGACGTAAACACGCTGGGGAAAAGGAGAGCAAGGCTCAGGTTATATTTCTCAGAACCACACTTAAAGGGATAGTTCACCCAAAAATGAAAATTCTGTCATTAATTACTCGTGCTTTATTTATTTATTAATTACCCTCGTGTCGTTCCAAACCCGTAAGACCTTCGTTCATCTTCGGAACACAAATTAAGATATTTTTGATGGAATCTGAGAGCTCTCTGACCCTCCATAGCCAGCAAGGGTGCTACCACGATCAACGTCCAGAAACGTAGCAAGGAGATCGGTAAAATAATCCATGTGACATCAAGGGTTCAACCATAATATTACGACGCTACGAGAATACTTTTTGTGTGGAAAAGAAAAAAAAAAACGACTTTATTCAACAATTCGTCTCCTCCTGTAATACTCACCCTAGCGCCATTTTGGAGAGTATCCACTGAACGCAAACAGCGTATGTTGTTCTGTGTCAGCTGCGCCACGCAGATACGTTTTCTACATTGTTTGTGCTTTGATTTGAACGAAAACAATGTATCCGTGTGGTGCGGCTGACACAGAACAGCATACGCTGTTTGCGTTCAGTGGATACTCTCCAAAATGGCGCTAGGGTGGCGCGGAGGAGACGAATTGTTGAATAAAGTCGTTTTTTTTTTCTTTTGCGCACAAAAGAATGCATCAGAATGCATCAAAAATATCTTAATTTGTGTCTTACGGGTTTGGAACGACATGAGGGTGAGTAATTATGACAGAATTTTCATTTTTGGGTGAACTATCCCTTTAAGGGAAACCCTCATCACACCCCACTCTGCTAATACTCAGTTACTGAAGCTTACAATTGACTTGCACTACTTATTAACACTAATATGTTTTATGGTTTGTATAAGGTATTTGCTATTACTATTATTTTATATGTTTTACCCGAGGTCCATTTATGTAAAATTAGGTAAAAATAATTTCACTGTGAGTATAGAATGAATCCATTTTGTAGCTTTGTTTAAATAAATGGTGTTTTTGGACTCTGGAGGTTTGAGATGAAAACTACAGTATGTTTTCATAGTACAGTGGACTTTTATCTCAAATGATTCCTCATGATGTGACTCCTTTAATCTAATTTTTTTTTTCAACTATATGCTGTGCTTCTCCAGAATGTTAGCATGGACATATTTTAAGATGTGTCACATGTGTTGGATATTGACCCATCTGCACCTCATGATGAGTCTCTCAGATACTTTTTTAAATAGCAGAAACATATTTTGTTCTGCGATTGCTCACATTATGCACAGTGTTAGCCTGTTAGAACAGGAACAAATAATTTCACTTGATCTTAAAGAAGCTCCAGCATTCCACGCAATGAAGCCAGCTAATGCTTTCCTGCATGTGGGTCAGATGAGTAACCTAATAACCAAACTGAGTGCGCATGATAGTAGTCCCCTTCTTCATGCTAATGGAGACTAACCTCCTTAAAGCAGTTCCCTAGGGAATTTTAAGTGAAAGTCCTAGTTATGTTTTCTGAGTTTCATGAATCATTTCAAAATTCAGTACTTTGTGAAGAGAAATACAGCTTCATGCAATGTTACATGCTCACTAAACAAACTAAATAATAGTATATGTACTTTCAGTGTGGAACAGGAGCTATGATGTTTTTGTATTGTAATGTGCTATTGTGTGTTATTTGTCATTCACAGGCAGCCAGACAAACTGCGAGTGGTTTGGACCAGACGAAACAGACGCATATGCAGCAAGGTAAAAGGAGGATGTGGGTTTTTAGTGTTACTGTTCACACATTTATAGCTTTCAAATACTATATAAAGATGCAGCTGTGATTAGGTTACCTTGACTTTTACTTATCTAGAATTGCTCATATTATTCATATAGAATTGCAGATGTTTTAATAGCTACTGGAATAGTAAAGTTATTAAAGTTAAGTAAAGCTGTAAGTGCAGAACAACACATAATAGTTTTTTTTTTCTCATTTAAGGTTATGATTGGATAGCGTTTTGCTGTTAAATCAGGACGTGTTCTCTAAATTGAATTTTTACAAATTTTACAGAGGAAGGAAAATAAATCTCAGCATATTAGTATCATAAGTAACCTCACAGAAAGCAGAAAGAACAAATACACATAAATCAGTTGGTAGCAAACTGGCAGTCTGATGTATTAATAATTTCAACACACGTAGTTCTGCTCATATCACAAATACAGTGAGATTATTGCATTAATCAGATGAAGCCTACGTTATTATTAATGTGTGTTTTTTTTAAAGAAGAAATGTGCATAATCGTCATCCAGTCAGTTTTCATGTTAAGACTTTGTTTTTTCTTTGTTATCATCTTTATTAGCTTCATGGCTGGCAACCAGGTATCAAGAACCCATACAGGGGGACTGTGGTTTGGCAGGTTCCTGAGAGTGTGGACATCACTGTCACTCTTTTTAAGGTGAATATATGATATGATATAAAAAGAAATCCATGTACAATACAATTTAAAAGTAAGATATTTGAGTAAGATTTTATTTTTATTTTTGAAAGACATTAATAGTTTTATTTAGCAGTTATGATTTAAATGATTAAATCTTTTATATTGTTCCAAAAAAAAAAAAAACATATTTCAAATAAATGCTGTTCCTTTAAACTTCCTGTTTATCAGACAATCTTGAAAAAAAATATTTTCCAGAAAAATCTTAAGCAGCACAACTGTTTTCAACATTAAGCACCAAATCAGCATATTACAATGTTTTCTTAAAGGTCCCATATTGTCAAAACTGAAATTTCCTGGCTTTTTTCACGACTACTGAGGTCTAGGGGCTATTTAACTACCATATGAGTTTCAAAACAGTCAGTCCACAGTAAAATTCACACAGCCTGCTTAAAGTTCTAGCTATTTTTCACGAACCGTTGTGACTTCCGTAAAAAGTTGACGTCAGAACTACAGTCACCGCCTGCAGTCCCCACCCCGAGCACCGCCCACCGTCTCACTCTCCTTTTGCCAAACCCCCAGACAACATCGCGTCCATGCTTTTGCTGAGCAACAACAACACGGAAACATGTCGAAAAGGTTAACTTTAACCACGAAACCAGATCAGCCGACCTGTAACGTTACACTCTCACTCAAAGGATGGACGATCTGACAGGATTGTTACTATGAGGTGGATCACATCTAACCTGTATAGTAAAGACAAACTCACCGTGTCTATCTAGTCATGATGAAGATGTATATATATTTCAATTTCAGCAGGCAACTATTTTTACAGCTACACTATTGTTCCAGCCAACATCACAACAATGTATATACAATTACAAATGATTATATATAAATCGTCAGTTTGTTGTTTTACACATATGCACACAGACATTATTTCATACACGACATAGTCGTGAGATGCAAGAAACAGACATATGGCAAGAAATCTGTAGACGCGCCCATAACAACAAAAGACAATACTTTATTGAACCTTTTCTGATAAGAAGTGTGCGCTGCAAACGTGAGCATTTTTGACAGCGTTTCTGTCCAGTCTGCTCGTTTTATCGCATTTAACCACAGCTGTCGTCGGTTTTTTGTCTGGCAGTGCCAGGAGATATGCGATCAAATTTTTAATTTGAGGCCGTTTAAAAAACATTTCACAATATTACTGTATTTTTAATTAAATAAATGCAGCCTTGGTAAGCATATAAAGACTTCTTTCAAAAACATAAATAATCTTAGCCAACCCCAAACTTTTGAATAGTAGCAGATAATTTGTGATACGGTGCTTAAATATGCAAGTAATAAACTGATAAGAAGTTGTAAACATGAATTTTGACATTTATGTTATATAAATATTATTTAAGTACCTGTACTCCATGTCAACTCCATACAATTTTCACTTTCCCTTTAGGATCCAAATGCAGATGAATTTGAGGACAAAGACTGGACCTTCATCATAGAGAATGTGAGTCTGTCTACTCTGTAATCTCAACCTGTTTATTAAAGGTGCTGCTAGCAATTTGAGCTGTTTGCTAACCTCAGCCACAAAAGCATTTCTGTTTTAGTTAAAAAGTGTGGGCCACCCCCTGACTCCTTTTCTCCATTTAATAAAGGACTCTCACAGAAATGGGTCAAGTTGTACATTTTATGTATTGTTCTTGCTCTTTTGCATTATTTTATTATCAAAAGACAGTGTTTTTGAAAAAGCATGTCTTGAATTATGTTGTGATGGCTTCATCGATTTGGCAGTACACTACAGTTTGAAAGTACTGTGCTCTAACATCCACAGGAAACAAAGGGCCACCGAAAGGTTTTAGCGTCAGTGGATGTGAACATGAAGAAGTACACAAGCGTGACCCCGGCTCAGTTTGACCTGGCGCTTACACTAAAGCCTCTGTCTGTGAAAGTGTTGGATGCCACACTTAAACTCACACTGTCCTGTGTCTTCCTGAAGGAGGGCAAAGCTACGTGAGTTCAGATGTTTTCAATGTTCCAGATGTGTTTCTCTAGATCTGTGTAGTGATGTGGAAGCATCAGTCCAAGCAGACGACACATACAGAATCAACTACATTTTATTTACTTTACTGATCTATAGTCTGTTTCAGTAGGCCTTCAATTATCTTCACTAGTGCTGTATTCTGTGTTGTGCATTCAGTGATGAAGACATGCAAAGTCTGGCGAGTCTGATGAGTTTGAAGCAGTCCGACATTGGAAACCTGGATGACTTCAATGACAGCGATGAAGAGGAGGACAGAAGAATGAGTGCAGCAGTGAAAATGGCCACAGCAGTAATAGGTAATATTGACATATACTCTCAGTATTAAGTACACATACTACAAAACTTGAAGCTGAAACCAAAGAAACAGGTATTTCCTGTTCTGTGTTTTCCTGGCGTTGTGTTGTTTCCTGGTTTTATGAAAATTGATGTAGATGTAGATAACCTGGTGATTGTTTGCTGTTTTTAGTTGTTTGGCTGTATTGAGTTTATTTAATGTTTACCCAGTTTAATGCTGTATTTCAGAGTCATTTAGCAGACACTTTTATCCAAGCGACTTACAAATGAGGACAATGGAAGCAATCAAAATCAACAACAGAGCAATGATATACAAGTGTATATTTAGGATTGATTTTAAAGTACTTTTACTCGTTTATAAATCACTCAATGGCCTAGGACCTAAATACACTGCAGATATGCTCACTGAATATAAACCTAACAGACCACTCAGATCATTAGGATCGAGTCAGTTAGAAATACCAAGGGTTCACACAAAACAAGGGGAGTCCACTTTTAGTTATTTTGCCACCCGCAGTTGGAACCAGCTTCCAGAAGAGATCAGATGTGCTAAAACATTAGTCACATTTAAATCTAGACTCAAAACTCAACTGTTTAGCTGTGGATTTATTGAATGAGCACTGTGCTACATCCGAACTGATTGACATTGAACTTTTTTTAAAGAATAGATTTAGAATAGAGAGTGCTAGAGTTAGAGGGTTAAATTTAGGTTTGATTTAAAGGTAGCTTCCATGTGGTGAGCCATAAAACATAGAATCTGACAATATTATCTCTCATTCACGTTGTAGATTTGTTTATTTATTTATTTTTGGTTATTTTTTTCTCAACTGCTATCTTGCTTTCTTTTTCATTCTTTGTCTGTGGCTCTATTCTTCCTGTATGTGGTCAGCTCCTCTTCCTCCTGCTAGGAGAATACATGACAAAGCCTGGAGACCTGCTGTAGACACAGGTCCCTCTGACACAGGTAGATTACTGAATGCTCTGGCTTCTTTTTCCACTCTCTTTCTTCCCTTGACACTGGAATTAATATTTTATTGATATTGATAATATTCAAATGTATTTGTATTCAAAAAATGTATCCTGCTCAATTTGTATCATGACGGTTTTAGGTTGGTAAATACTTGCATCACAATTGTGGGACACTTATTAAGAAATATTGATAGTCCTAACTGAATATTTGACACTGTGATCGGCTGATATTTATTCATTTGCATTATTTGTTTTTCAGTGAGCCCAATGCACCAATGTATAAATATAAATGTATAAATAATGCACTTGGACATTTTAGTTCAGTAACTTTTAATATGTATGATTATATTAATTTATCTATTTTTGTATATTCTAAATTTATATATGCATACTGTATATATGTATATGTATTAAGATTATTTTTTCGCATTCTTACACATTAAATTATTGATATATAATAAAAATATAAATAAATATAATAATAAAATAATTATATAAATAAATATAAATATTGTGTATATTTTATATTTATATTATTTTATACATAAACCATGGATATTTTGGTGCACATTTGGTGTTTGTACTGGCACCATTTCACCCCTGTTATTATTATTGTTATTATGCACTCAAGTGTAAATTACTTTTGTTGTGCAAATTGAACATAATGTTACTACTTAAACTGGTGGAAACATCTAAAACCCAAAACCAGAAATTGAATAGTAGAGATCATGAATATCACAAAAAACATTTTCACACACACACACACACACACACACACACACATATATATATATATATATAT
>NW_015549711.1:773877-775506 GCF_001515605.1 Sinocyclocheilus anshuiensis
ACTTTCTACCTCGTGTTGCTACACTATATTTGGATAGACTGATTTCTTTAGCCAGTTTTGAATCTGTAAGAAAGTGGGTGAAATTGCATAATGCATTCCCATGACCTCAGAATACCAGTGGTCATAAGTTTGTGTGTGTGAGAGTTGAGAGTTGATCTGCATCACTTCCTGGTTTCACTCATTTTCTTCTCTTCTGAATTATTCCCTGCTCATTTCTCATTTCATTTATCTCTCTGCATTTTTTGTCCGCTACCTGTCAACTCTTCTTTAGTAAATACGCCTCCACTCTAACTTCCTCTGTTTTTGTCTGTTCCCCTCTCCATGATCATCATCATTTCTCTCAGCTCATTCTGAACCGGAGCGGATGAACTGTTCCTTCATTACACCTAACGTTCCTCTCCAGTACCATCCCCTGTCATACACCGCTCTTGACCCGTCTGCTCCGCCCCTCTCCACTTCCTGTATCCAACTCCCCCGTGCTGCCGGCAGTGTCCCGCAGGCACGCCCCTCCCCGTACGCCTTCACTATACCTGCATTTGCACGTGCTCATCCACCTGCCCTGCCCAAAATCTTCCAGCCGCCGACCGGCTCAGGTACAAACACTCATCCACCCGGTGCAATGCAGCAGATCACCACTGATTTGTGCTGGTCTCCATCCGCTGCACTGTGTACATGTCCATACCTCATAGATCATCCACAAACTCACTCTTCTGTGTTATTACTTACAGTACATATTTTCATCATTTATGTTTTTAGAAGATTTGGTGTGCTTTAAAGTTGAAGTAATAGTACTATGGAAGCCCATTTTTTGCCTAACAAAAACTTATTATTATTAAAAATATGATTAAAAATAGAAAACATTTTGGGGTCTATATATATATACAGTGGGTACGGAAAGTATTCAGACCCCCTTCAATTTTTCACTCTTTGTTATATTGCAGCCATTTGCTAAAATCATTTAAGTTAATTTTTTTTCCTCATTAATGTACACACAGCACCCCATATTGACAGAAAAACACAGAATTGTTGACATTTTTGCAGATTTATTAAAAAAGAAAAACTGAAATATCACATGGTCCTAAGTATTCAGACCCTTTGCTCAGTATTTAGTAGAAGCACCCTTTTGATCTAATACAGCCATGAGTCTTTTTGGGAAAGATGCAACAAGTTTTTCACACCTGGATTTGGGGATCCTCTGCCATTCCTCCTTGCAGATCCTCTCCAGTTCTGTCAGGTTGGATGGTAAACGTTGGTGGACAGCCATTTTTAGGCCTCTCCAGAGATGCTCAATTGGGTTTAAGTCAGGGCTCTGGCCATTCAAGAACAGTCACAGAGTTGTTGTGAAGCCACTCCTTCGTTATTTTAGCTGTGTGCTTAGGGTCATTGTCTTGTTGGAAGGTAAACCTTCGGCCCAGTCTGAGGTCCTGAGCACGCTGGAGAAGGTTTTCGTCCAGGATATCCCTGTACTTGGCCACATTCATCTTTCCCTCGATTGCAACCAGTCGTCCTGTCCCTGCAGCTGAAAAACACCCCCACAGCATGATGCTGCCACCACCATGCTTCACTGTTGGGACTGTATTGGACAGGTGATGAGCAATGCCTGGTTTTCTCCACACATACCGCTTAGAA
>NW_015549711.1:787777-813383 GCF_001515605.1 Sinocyclocheilus anshuiensis
TTTCACACACACACACACACACACACACACACACATATATATATATATATATATATAGAATATATAATTGTTTCACTTCTTCATTTTGCATCAGATACTAGAAATAAGATCATAAGTAATGCACTTTCTAACTCGTGTTGCTACACTGTATTTGGATAGACTGGATTCTTTGGAATGCTGTGTCAGAAAGTGGGTGAAATTGCATAATGCATTCCCATGACCTCAGAATACCAGTGGTCATAAGTTTGTGTGTGTGAGAGTTTATCTGAGATCTGCATCACTTCCTGGTTTCACTCATTTTCTTCTCTTCTGAATTATTCCCTGCTCATTTCAGTTCCTCTTTATCTCTCTGCATTTTTTGTCCGCTACCTGTCAACTCTTCTTTAGTAAATACGCCTCCACTCTAACTTCCTCTGTTTTTGTCTGTTCCCCTCTCCATGATCATCATCATTTCTCTCAGCTCATTCTGAACCGGAGCGGATGAACTGTTCCTTCATTACACCTAACGTTCCTCTCCAGTACCATCCCCTGTCATACACCGCTCTTGACCCGTCTGCTCCGCCCCTCTCCACTTCCTGTATCCAACTCCCCCGTGCTGCCGGCAGTGTCCCGCAGGCACGCCCCTCCCCGTACGCCTTCACTATACCTGCATTTGCACGTGCTCATCCACCTGCCCTGCCCAAAATCTTCCAGCCGCCGACCGGCTCAGGTACAAACACTCATCCACCCGGTGCAATGCAGCAGATCACCACAGAGTTGTGCTGGTCTCCATCCGCTGCACTGTGTATATGTCCATACCTCATAGATCATCCACAAACTCACTCTTCTGTGTTATTACTTACAGTACATATTTTCATCATTTATGTTTTTAGAAGATTTGGTGTGCTTTAAAGTTGAAGTAATAGTACTATGGAAGCCCATTTTTTGCCTAACAAAAACTTATTATTATTAAAAATATGATTAAAAATAGAAAACATTTTGGGGTCTATATATATATACAGTGGGTACGGAAAGTATTCAGACCCCCTTCAATTTTTCACTCTTTGTTATATTGCAGCCATTTGCTAAAATCATTTAAGTTAATTTTTTTTCCTCATTAATGTACACACAGCACCCCATATTGACAGAAAAACACAGAATTGTTGACATTTTTGCAGATTTATTAAAAAAGAAAAACTGAAATATCACATGGTCCTAAGTATTCAGACCCTTTGCTCAGTATTTAGTAGAAGCACCCTTTTGATCTAATACAGCCATGAGTCTTTTTGGGAAAGATGCAACAAGTTTTTCACACCTGGATTTGGGGATCCTCTGCCATTCCTCCTTGCAGATCCTCTCCAGTTCTGTCAGGTTGGATGGTAAACGTTGGTGGACAGCCATTTTTAGGCCTCTCCAGAGATGCTCAATTGGGTTTAAGTCAGGGCTCTGGCCATTCAAGAACAGTCACAGAGTTGTTGTGAAGACACTCCTTTTTTTTGAAAAGCTCAAGGCTGCATTTATTATTTTTGATTAAAAAAAACTGTAAGAACAATAATACTGTGAAACATTCAAATTCAAATTTTGTTTTACTATATTTTAAAAGGTAATTTATTCCATTGTTCCATTGCTGAATTTTCAGCAGTTTTCAATTTCACATGATATTTCAGAAATCATTCTAATATTCTGATTTGCTGCTCATTAAACATTACTTATGTAAGGATTCAAGCATCTTTGATGAATAGAATGTTTTAAAAAAACATTATTGCAGGAAATCTTTTGTAACAGAAATGTATTCACATTTAATAAATACATTTATAATGCTACAAAAGATTTCTATTATAATTATAAAAAGAAGAAATGTTTCATAAGCACTAAATCAGCATATTAGAATGATTTCTGAAATATCATGTCACTTTTTATAAATTTAATGCCCTAGCTTAATAAAATTATTCATTTCTTAAAAAAAAAAAAAATTGAAGGTAACACTTTACTTAAAGCCTTTATGTATAATGCATTATAAAAGCCGTTTTAATGCATTAATTATGCCTTGTAATGCACCTTATAATGCATTGTACAATCTCATGAATAATTGTACCACAGTTAATACATTATAACACTTAATTCATTGTTACACTATGCATTTTAAATTTGGTTATAATTATTGACGACAAGATATAATGTATTACAACGCACATTATGAATAATTATAATGCATTATACCCTTTAACCCTTTATAATGCATTATACTTAAAGGCTTTAAGTAAAGTGACCCCAAACTTTTGAACAGTAGTGTATTTCATAAACTGACTATATATACAGGTATCTTGCAATTGCACTGTTTGACATGTTGCCTCACATTTAGACTATTTTAAACTAAATTTGCTATATTCATGCTGAATATCTGCATGACATTACTTTATGAGTATTTGCATGAAATTCTGAGCTATTTTTAAATAATGTAGTTTAAGAGATATAATCAATAAATTAATTAGAAATGATTGTTTCTGGCAGTAAGGTCTGCAGAGGTATTGTGTGGAACTTTTGTAGAATGATTTTTTCTCAGAACATACTTCACGTCTAGATTAATTAAAAGGAATCTTAATTGACTTCTGAAAAACTGTCCATTAAAAACAACAGATGAGTTTTAAGGCTGCTGTTTAAGGAAATAACAGCCTGAAGACCAGCCTGAAGACCCTGTGAATTTGTTCATCAAACAGCTATATATCCAGCCCCTGACTTTTACCATTCTTGCCCTGTCACAACTTGATCTAATGAACCTTATTTACCTCAATCTAATGAGTGTTTTTGCCTCCTTTTAAACACACACATCAACAGATTTACAAAAAGCTGTAGCTTTACTCTCTATTTTCAGTTTTTTTTTTCCTCTCTAGTTCTCATCATGCTATACATTTTCTTTCTCCCCTTAAGTTGCTGTATCTGTCACTCAAAGGCCGTCTGGAGGTCTTGCTAGGTCTGAGTTATTGGAGAGCAGTCGCTCTGCTGAGGGCGGTGCAGTTCCTCCACAAAGGCCTCTCTCTTTTCTTCCTGGGATTAGCACACCTATCTCTCTTTCCTCTGCTCAATCCTCCTCTTCCCCTCAGCAGACTCCTCTGCCTGATATAACCCAGAAAGGTAATGAATAAGTCAGTAAAGATATAGCTTGTAAATAGTTGTATTGCAGCTTGCATTAACTGTGTAATATATTTTTGCTTATTTGATATTTGCATATCTTTCATTTTTACCTGTCCTGTTGCTGCTTCACCTTGCTTCCATTCTGTCTTTTCTTCATTCTTCTCTTTTCTATCTCATCGTTTTCTCCCTTGACTTAGCCACCCATTCTGTTGCTCGTAGCAAGACCTGGAGACCTCAGAGTTTTCCCTCTTCACACTCCACCCCTTCTGATTTCGACCCCTCCTCCTTTGAGTTTGGCTCATCCCCTCAAGGCACAATGACTTTACCTTCACCACGGCCCTCAAAAATCTATCGCGCCTCATTGGCTGATCCAGGCTCCGCCCTTACAAAGCCTACAAGCATGCCTTCTGCCACTGAGACAGGTACATGGGGCAGATGTTCATATATAACACATTTTTAAATTTGATGCCATTTTAATTTAAGTTTAATTTGAACCACAAATTTTATGTTCAGTACCCAGCTTTCTGAAAATGATTTGGAGGTCATAAAGAGCTATAAAGTTACTGTGAAAGACCCTATGAAAGAGTTTTATAGCTTTTAGTCCATGTTTGTTAGATTTAAGTCTGTTCATATACTTGTGTACTCCTAAAAGTTGACCAAGTTTTACCAGATAGATTACTGTTCAGAAGTTTGGCGTTGGTAAGATTTGTTTGTTTTTAAAGACGTCTACTATTATCACCAAGGCTGCATTTATTTGAATACAGTAAAGTAATAACAGTAATATTGTGAAATAATATTGTAGTTTTCCATTTCAATATATTTTAAAATGTAATTTATTCCTGTGGTGCAATGCTGAATTTTCAGCATCATTACTCCAGACTTCAGTGTCACATGATCCTTTAGAAATCATTCCCTGATATAACCCAGAAAGGTAATGAATAAGTCAGTAAAGATATAGCTTGTAAATAGTTGTATTGCAGCTTGCATTAACTGTGTAATATATTTTTGCTTATTTGATATTTGCATATCTTTCATTTTTACCTGTCCTGTTGCTGCTTCACCTTGCTTCCATTCTGTCTTTTCTTCATTCTTCTCTTTTCTATCTCATCGTTTTCTCCCTTGACTTAGCCACCCATTCTGTTGCTCGTAGCAAGACCTGGAGACCTCAGAGTTTTCCCTCTTCACACTCCACCCCTTCTGATTTCGACCCCTCCTCCTTTGAGTTTGGCTCATCCCCTCAAGGCACAATGACTTTACCTTCACCACGGCCCTCAAAAATCTATCGCGCCTCATTGGCTGATCCAGGCTCCGCCCTTACAAAGCCTACAAGCATGCCTTCTGCCACTGAGACAGGTACATGGGGCAGATGTTCATATATAACACATTTTTAAATTTGATGCCATTTTAATTTAAGTTTAATTTGAACCACAAATTTTATGTTCAGTACCCAGCTTTCTGAAAATGATTTGGAGGTCATAAAGAGCTATAAAGTTACTGTGAAAGACCCTATGAAAGAGTTTTATAGCTTTTAGTCCATGTTTGTTAGATTTAAGTCTGTTCATATACTTGTGTACTCCTAAAAGTTGACCAAGTTTTACCAGATAGATTACTGTTCAGAAGTTTGGCGTTGGTAAGATTTGTTTGTTTTTAAAGACGTCTACTATTATCACCAAGGCTGCATTTATTTGAATACAGTAAAGTAATAACAGTAATATTGTGAAATAATATTGTAGTTTTCCATTTCAATATATTTTAAAATGTAATTTATTCCTGTGGTGCAATGCTGAATTTTCAGCATCATTACTCCAGACTTCAGTGTCACATGATCCTTTAGAAATCATTCTAATATGCTGATTTGCTAAATATTTTTTGTGGACATCGAGATACTTTTTTCAGGATACTTTTATGAATAGAAAGTTCAAAAGAACAGGATTTATTTGAAATATAAATGTTTTGTAACATTATAAAGGTCTTTACTGTCACGTTTGATAAATATTTATTCACCTTTCTGAATGAAGGTATTAATTTCTTAAATAAAATAATCTTTCTAACCCCAAACTTTTGGAATAAAATACGTAATTTGTATGTAATGGAAAGATTAACCAAAACATTGGTGACTCTCTAGAATATCAATATCCCCTACCCTAAATTACAAATACCATCTTCCTCTAATTAACAATAGCAAGTAGCAAATGGCTGTGGCACAAGATTTAAAAAAAAAAAATAAAAAAAAATTATTTCCTTTGTTCTCTTTTTACATTTTTTCAAACATATTTGCAAATTTATGCTAATCATACCTTTTTCTTTTTTCTTCTTCTTTCTTCCCCTGTAAACACTGTCTACTTTATCATACATGCACTCTGTTATTATTTACTATGGTAAACTCCAGCATCTTGGCAAAAAGAGTGGAGGCCTCCCAAGCTGCACCCTACTCTGTGTCCTGTTCCTCTTACTTCTCCAGAACACATTAACCAAGAGTGTCATCCAGCCTCAGTGACCTCCTCTCCTCCTGCACAAACCTCTCCCTTAATGCATGTCCCCCTTCCTGCAACGTCTTCATCCAGTGTGCTTCCTCAACCAATGGACTCTACCATTACTCCCAGTCCTGCTGTAACATCTCCCAGTGTGGCTCGTTCCTCTGAGATGCCCAGCGTTGAGTCAGTCTCTACTTCTTGCTTTCAAACCCTGTCAGCTGCCATCCTCTCTCCTGCTCCAGCATCACTGGTTTCTCCCTCCATTGCTCCTGCTGCTTCATCTAGTTCTCAGTCCACCCCGTATCCATGTGTTTCTACTCTCTTGTCATCTCCTCATCTCACTCTTTCTGATGCTCCTCTAAGTTCCACTCCTGATGTTGGTCCTATGGTCACTGCACCTGTTGTTGCCGAGTCAGGTAGAGAGCAAACACTCTAGGATAACTGTATTCTAAACCTGTTTGCATGTGTTAAACTGATGAAATGATTAGTTTTCATCTGTTGAGTTCAAGATTTAAAAAATCATGCATTGTTATAGGGTTTTGGATGCCCTTTCAATGGAGCATGAATATTGTGAAATTTCTAATCCTCATCAACCATGCCTCATTTTTTAAAGGGATAATTCATCCAAAAATGAAAATTGTTATCATTTACTTACCCTCATGATGTTCCAAAACTGCTGGCTTTTGAAAATGGCATTTGGAAGTAAAATAATGATAAATGTCACTTTGCAACATCAACTCATGTTATTGAACAGAATTAAAGCAACACTGAAATTTTACATTACAATTATTATTAAGCTGCTTTGAAACAATTGTATTGTATAAAGCACCATTTAAATAAATGTAATTTCATGAAATTAAATGCATTTTAAAGGAATAGTTGACCCAGAAATGAAAATGTGTTGAATATTTACTCACCCTCAGGCCATCCATGATGTAGATGAGTTTGTTTCTTCATCAGAACAGATTTGGAGAAATTTAACATTACATCACTTGCTCACCAATGAATCCTCTGCAGTGAATGGGTGCCGTCAGAATGAGAGTCCAAACAGCTGATAAAAAGATCACAATAATCCACAAGCAATCCACATGACTCCAGTCCATCAATTAACGTCTTGTTAAGCGAAAATCTGTTTGTCTGCAAGAAACAAATCCATTATTAAGATGATTTTAACTTGTTGTTTCTGGCTAAAATATGAGTCCTCTATTCATAATACTGCTTTCTCCAGTGAAAAAGTCTGAATCTTGTCTGAATCAGGAGAGAGATATGCAGTGCCGGCCTGAAGGGTTGTGGGGCCCTAGGCAAGATAATGAAAATGGGCCCCACTAGTGTAAAAACTATAGAAATTTGACGAGTGAAGAGAAAGCACATAAAATGACTATATCAATATTTAAGTGTAAATGTGTATTAATTGTAACACGTTCAACAAACGTAAAAAATATTTAAATATAAAAATAGGAGTGCAAGTGAGCTTGAGTAAATAGATACACATGAAACACAAATAAATAAAATATAAATGAAGTAAACATAAAAACTAAATAAAATAAACAGAGCATAATATTCATAAATGACGAGAAATAAGGCCTGATTGATGATCACCAAAAAAACAAAAAAACTTTATTGCATTAGACATTGGATCCGGGTCTGTAATTATTGAATGTAACACACTAAATTTGGCTCAATTTTCCCTCATATGACAAGTCTGTCTGTGATCATGGGCATCATTGCATTTATAAAACAAGTACTAATACTACAGCAATAAATATTATGTATATAGCAGTCAAAACATCCTTTTTTCGGCTCCAGAAAGATACTGTTTGGATGCCAAACTTCACCAGTAGGTTTTGTTTTAAAGACACGTGTCATTAATTTACTTCCATATGAACCTGAATAAAAGTAAAAGAATTGTCATTTTTGGGTGAACCTAAACCCTTTAAATTGTTTCCTCTCTGCACTCATCTCCTCATCCTCATCATTCTCTCCTTTTTCTGTCATCTTCCATTCTCATCTGGTTAATGTCAACCTCAGAGCATCTCCCAGAGGTCCAGACATCCGAATGGAGGCATCAGGTTGTGCCCACAGTGGTTAGACCTAATGTGCGCAGACCAGTAGCCCCTCTTCCTGTTAATGCCCCTTCCTCTCCTTTTTCTTCCTCTCCTTTCATTCTTCCTTCGCCCTCATACACGATCCCTGACCCCCACGTTTATGCCCAAACGTCCACTGTAGCCCCTGTTATCGCCTCCATTTCAGTCCCATCCACTGACACACTCACAGGTACATATGCTGGCCTGAACCTTTATCTGCACTTCATTCTCATTCTGTGTTTGTTTGCTGTGAATATGTGTGTTGTAAATTGAGTAGATAACAGCGAACTGATTTTAAATGTTTTGAGCTAGTGAGATCTGTTTTAGATTACACTCCAACATTTCTTGCATAACAGTACAGTGTCGGAAGGCCAAACATTCCATTCTTCCCAGTGGACTGATCCATCATAACTATAAAACTGTTCAGTATTTCTGACTCACTATTTTTTGAAACATTGAAACATTTTTTTAATTGTAACTTTTTCCATAAACACACAAAAGTTTCAACAAGACAAGCTTTTGTAAAAGAGAACAGAATTGGGAGATTATCAACAACAGTCAGAAAACACATTATTTGAAAATTATTTTGTAAATCATATACTGTATTACATGATGTTACGCCCCCTGGAGGACACATGAATGAAACTACTTGGCAAAAACAAACTGTTAATATAAAATATACTATTGTTTAAACAAATGAGGTTGGTAAGTTATTTATTTATGTATTTAGTTTGTTGCTCAGTAAACATTTCTTATCATTAGGAATTCTGAAAACAGTTGTGCTGCTTAATATTTTTGTGGAAACAGTGATACATTTTTAAAGATTTTTTGATTAATAGAAAGTTTAAAAGAACAGTGCTTATTTGAAATGGAAATGATTTATAAAAATGCTAATGTATTTAGTGTCTTTTGATCAAATTCATGTATTTTTGCTAAATGCAAGTATTAATTTTTCTAAAAACAACTCTAGTGTATAATGTTAGATATAGCATATAACAGACTTATATCTATCATAATGGATGATAGATTGATAAGTTGCTTGTTGTTACATACATGTTGCTTGTATGATTTGCATGAATTTAATTAAGTACAGATCTTAAAAGCAGATCTGTACCTTAACAAACATATATGAGACTTGAAATTCCTCTATTCCATATTGTGTTCTGTGTTAACTGCAACAGATGGATAAGATTTTTAATAATGCCTAAGTAGAATGCTGGAATGCTGCTTTAGTGCTTAATATTTTGTTATAGATATACTATATTATTTTATTATGACATATTTTACATTTCTGTTTCAGAGCAACACAGACAGTTAAGTGTATTAGCAGAGGAGGAATGTCCCAATACAGTGTCTTCTAGTGAGTATACACTACAGCTGCTTTAACAGCTAACCTCATTATACTGCTGTAAATTTGAGTGTTTTCTTTGACATATTAGTAATTCTTTTGTGATGTCTGGGCATATTTCTATAGCTGATGAGGATGCAGACGCTAAGCCCACAGATGTTCATCAAAACCATGAACCTCACCCTCGCAGAGCCGGAGTCATCAGTATAGCCAACCAAAAACCAAACAGCAGTATGGACAAGCAACGGCCTGTTTTTGGACTTGAGGTTGTGCGGCCTGCAAAAGGGTGAGTCATATGTAGAAAAATGAGTTTTTTGATTGGTTGATTTCAATAACATGTGCATTGGAGTGAACAAGTGTTGGTTGACACCAGCAAAGCACTGACAATTTGATTTCAATATCTGGTATACTTGAGTGTTGCATTTAATACTTTGAGTGACCTTTTTGGGAAATCTTTGATGAAACAATAACAGCCTAATGTATTTTATTTTATTATTGAATTTAATTGGATTTTTTATTATTTAATTGTATTTAATTTAATTGGATTTTTGTGTTTGTATTGTATTATATTATGTTGAATCAGCCTGAATGTTGTTTGGTGTGTTTATAAATGTTTTTCGTAAATGCTGATAATCACTTACAATTGTGAGGACTTTAATCCTGCTCTAAAACCAAAAGTTAACAATGTTATGATATAAATTTAATCAAATTAGGCAACTGACCGCAAGGTCACAAAAGAGTTTTGAATTTTAAATTTTAGAAATGGTTACTGAAATTGTGAGGCTTTGGTTTAAATTCAGGGTTAAAGTCACTTAATTTGCTTTTTTGTATTAGTTTGTATCTTAAAACACAAGTTGGCACATTGTAATGAATGAAGGGAAAAAATATATGAGCATGTTATGTTCATACAGATGCCAGGATCATGAAAAAATTGTTTAAAAATTACTTTGCTTTACAGCATGGTTTTTCATTAACACTTCATTCATTTCCGAGAAAGGTAATTCACATTGTTTCAAGGTGATGCAATGCAGTATAATTTAGATTATTTTCGTTCTTGCTGTCTTCCCAGAACACTTCATCAGTTCTGATGTGTTTTTTTCCTAGACCAGAGAGTATGACCTCTCTGCTGCCCAGTGACCAAAAGTCACCTTCTATCACTGATGTCACATATTTTGAGCTGCCAGAATCCGAGCTGTCTGATACAGATAGAGTACACCCCCACGCAGCCCTCAAAAATGTTGCAGAACATGCTGCGGTCCCTACATTCACCGGCCCATTAACTGAGGTCCAGATCAATCAGTCAGAGAAGTCACAGAGCTCTGCTGAGCTGGCTGTTTTACACTCAGCTGCACATGAGCAGACAGAAGATGAGACGATTCCTCATAAAGACAAGACAGAGCCCTTTCAAAGTAGCGTTCAACTAGCAGAAATACAAGCGCAAGAGGCCAGCCCAGAATCTGTGCCGCAGCTGCTCTCAAATACAGAAATGTCCCAGTCAGATCATACTAATGAAGGGTAAGAGTGGAATGATGCATGTGAAGTGTGAAGTCTTGTCAAATTTGCCAGCATAGTTACTGTGTTACGTTTGAAGCTTATGCTATATTCATATAAAATGCAAATACTGTATGTGTCGCGGTCTGTTTTCTTATTATTATTTATAAATCCATTTTACATCCTCCCTCTGATCTCTGTTCTAATGTCCCTGTCCCTCAGCACCAAAAGCATGGCCGCTTTGCTGCCCTCTTGCCCAAAAGAGTCCCATTCTCCTTGGTCACCATCCATATTAGCTGATGACACAGCTGAGAATCAAATAGGAGACTTATTTGTAGACCGACTACCTTGGATGAAACAGGAAAGAGAAGAGCCTAATTTTGACAGCTCTCCATCTGTTCCCAGTATGATATATCTTCTTCCAGCCTGTCCGAGAACTGCTTTTGCACCTGGGATGCCATCTATAACCTTTCAAGACACAAAGTGGCCTTGGGATGAGTCTGTGAAGATACTGAAAGAGTACATTCAAAAGGAGAAATCGGCAAAAATTATTCAAGATATGGATTGCTCATTGTATGACCAAAGCACTGTGGAAAATATGGTATCCCTACAGTTAACTTGTCCAAGAGCTGCCAGCATCCCAGGATTCCCATCTTTGCCGTTCTATATGGTCAATCTTCTTCCATTATGTCCAGATGTCTCCGTAGTTCCAGGTTTATCTTCAAGATATCCAGTCATTTGCACAGATGAAAGCTGGCCTAAAGAGAATCTAGTATTTTATTTGAGGAAAAGCAAGGAACAGATTTTGCCAATGTCTTCAATGAAGATGGATTTTGAAACTGCAAGAAAAATGGTTGCATTGAGATCATCTTGCTCAGCAGCACCCAAGACTCCAGGATTTCCATCTGCTCCAAAACCAGTTGCACCAAGTATGGTCAGGTTTTTACCATGTTGTCCAAAGATTTCCTGCATTGCTGGATTTACATCTGCAAAAGAACTTGCCAGTCAAAATGTCTTCCAACAGTGGCCACTCAACAATCAATCATCTGTGATAATAGCACAAAGGAACCAGTCCAGTTTGCCTCAAGTTCTAAACATACTGAAAGAGGACCAGTTAACAGAGATGGTGAACTTAGTACCATCTTGCCCAAGAAAAGCATGTACTCCTGGTTTTCCATCTGCACCAAAACGAAAACAAGACATTGCTTTCTGTATGACAAAACTCCTACCTCTATGTCCAACAGCCTCTTGTGTCACTGGAATATCAGCTATAAACATTCTTACAAGCACTTCAGATTCATTTAAGGAGTGGCCAAAGGACATTAAACCATTTTGGATGAAGACACTAGCATCTCAGCCGTGTCATTTAATCTGTCCATGTCCAACTCGGTATGAAGTTACAGAAAGCAATATGCTGTCATTGATACCATCATGCCCAAGAAAAGCAAGAACACCTGGATTTCCTTCTGCACCGTGGCTCATCCCTGAAACACAAATAATGTCTGGTACTCTATCAGCATGCCCACAGACGGCTAAAACACCAGGCTTTCCCTCTTTAGTTCAAAGCAAAGTTGATAAAACTTTGGTAAATAATTGGCTTTTTAAGGAGAAAGCTCTTTGTATGAGGTGTCTGCCAGTGTACACATTTGACAAGCTAGACATTGCTTATCAGGACAAAGAGAGTTTTAAAGGAATGTATGCTATTTTGCCAAGTTGTCCAGTGAAAGCAAGTGTCCCAGGCTTTCCATCTGCACCAAAGCCCAAATTAATGGTTTATCTTTTCCATTCCTTCCCAACAGTCTCAAATGTACCTGGGATGCTATCAAGCATAATATCTGAGGTGGAATTACAGTGGCCTGTAAATAAAAGGCCATTATGGGTAAAACAATTAAGCAGAAAGATTCAGTCCATACATGCTGTTCCTCCTCAGTACAGAGAAATAAAGGATAAAGCCTTCATTAAGCATATGGTGGCGTTGCGCCCAACTTGTGCAATCAGTGCTAAATTGCCTGGCTTCCCATCTGCTCCAAGAAAAATAACTGAAAAGAAAGCACCAGATATGGTCTCCCTCGTGCCATCTTGTCCACATTTTTCAAAGGTATTAGGTATGCCGTCTGTTGACTTGGGAAATGAAGCAATAGATTCAAGTGCATGGATTCTGGATGCAAAGCAACTGTACAAGAGGTCCTCAAAGAATGAGTCCGATATGATGTGTTCTTCGTTGAATGACAACCATCTGAATTTCCACATAGAAGACATGGCTATGATTACGCCATCCTGTGCAAAGCAATCCAATATCCCTGGTTTTCCATCCAAATATCCAGAATCTCCACATATGCTTTATCATGCAAATAATACCCAAGCGTCACCAGAAGATGTTGGCCATAAACAAGAAACTTCAACTGTGCTTAGTCCAGCAGATACTGAGATAGACCTGTCCAGTGCAAACAATTCTGACAATATTATTGCATTAGAGAAGGCCAAGGAAAATGTGAACTTTTGGGCAAGATGTGAGGAAGGACAAAAGGGAATTCTGGAGAGGGGGTAAGTTCAGAATTGCCCAAGTGTTTTTTTTTTCAAAAAGAAGACATTTTGCATTGCACTTTCTGCAGGCAGTGGATAGTGCATGAAATACTTTGACAATTGTTTCTAGGAAAATGCATTGCAGAATGTGGCACGCCATACCAGACATGCCACTATTACTGACAGTTGAGGAGAGGTGAGTTTTGCAAGGAAACATAAAACAGAGAATTTATTGCTTTGCCTTGTCGCAACTGCATCAGATTTTGTCCACCTGTATATAACATTTATATCCTCTGCTCTCTTAAAGGCATAGTTCAACCCAAAATGAAAAATCTGTCATCATTCACTCACCTTTATGTTGTTCCAAACCTATATGCATTTCTTTCTTCTGTTGACACAAATTAACATATTTTAAAAAATACGTCAGTGTTTTTTGACCATACAAGTTTAGAACAACATGAAGATAAGTAAACGATGACAGAATTGTCATTTGGGTCACCAGTGCCTTTAACATCATAAATGCATAATGGTGTGAAAACTAAGCACAGCTTGTGAGTTGTAACAGAGACAATTTAGGCCTGCATCACGTATACTGAATCAGTTAAATGGCTGCCAGTAAACAGAATGATGCATGCAGTCAAATCTTCTTGCAACCTCACATCTGACATCTGATTATATGCTTATTTTTCTCAGATGTCAAAGCATAAGTGCTCAGATTCCACCTTCTGAAAATTACAGAGACACTCTGGTTAAAAACGATGACGTGGATCAAGGTGTATTATGGACATCCCAAGACAGTCCAGAAGAGTTTGCTGAAGGTTTTAACCAAGAAGAGACTACAAAAGATCATAATAGAATGGTACCTTCAACAGCTGAAGATCAGCCTACAGGACTGCAACAAGAGTGTGTCCCAAACATGGTAGATCTTCTTCCATCATGTCCGCTGTTCACAAGAGTTTTTGGATGTCCATCAACAGCACTATCTAGCATATGTAAAACAGACATAATCAACTGGCCTACTGATTTAAGTATAATTTGGGATGAGTCACGTAACTCACCAAAAAATATTTTAATGCAAAACTTGGAAAAATCCCCCTATGAGGCAAATATGGTGTCCCTGACATGCACATGTCCAAATGAAACAAGAATTCCTGGCTTTCCATCTGCTAAGAGACCCACAGAGGCCCCGTGTATATCTTTTCCAGAAACATTTGTTGTTGTTGACACTTCTTCACAGACCCCAATTCCAGAGGAAAAGCATCATGAGGAGTGGCTGAGTATGGAAACATCATTATTGGAAGAACATCCTAAAGCAATGCCAATTTTACACATCGAAAGCCCAGTTGAGTATTCAGAGACGACTATAATGATGGTGGATACAGTTCCATCTTCAAAACTTGATTTCACATCTGCCCCAAAGAGTGAAGAAATACTTATTCAGTCATGTGAAGAATTAATTCTTCAAGAGCCTACAATTGCTAAATCAGAACTGAGGGATGATTCAAAGCCTGCAAATGAGATATTAACCTTTGTGTCTGAAAATGCTGCACAAATGCAGGGTATCCTTGAAACCCAAGCAGAGCCAAATATGTTGGAGCTCCTTCCATCCTGTCCGGTGCTTTCTAGAATCCCTGGATGTCCTTCTCTAAGGGTCCTTGAAGGCATGGAGTGCATTAGTGGTCAAGCTGTAATCTTTTGCAATTTATTAAAAGATAAACAGACTGGTATTTTTGGCCCCATTAAAGATGAAAAAGGCTCCCAGATTATAGCTCTGGCACCAACATGCCCAAAAGCATCATGTATTCCAGGCTTTCCATCTAGATCACATCGTAAATCACAGATGGAGCCGAACATGCAAAACATTTGTACCTCTTGCCCAGAGATTTCGCATATAGCTGGTTGTCCGAGCATCCAGACCCCTAAGATGTCCAATTGGCCTTTGAGTACAGTTATTTTGTGTACAAATCCATTAAAGAAACCCCCTGTTGTTTTGGACATGGACAAGATATGCAAAGAAAACGGTCATAGAATGTTTGCTTTGGCACCTACATGTCCATCAGTGGTCTGTGTTCCAGGTTTTCCATCTGTGCCCGAGCCAATAATGCTGCACATGCTTCCCACTTGCCCAGAGAAGTCTAATGTTATAGGATTTTCTTCTAAAAAGGAGCATTTAGATTGGTTTGTTGACAAGAAAACATTGTACAATGTATCTTTTAAAAAGCAACCTGTTGTTCTTAATGACAGAGTTGATTGGCTTAGTGAATTAACTAAAATAATGTTTGCATTGGCTCCAACCTGTCCATCCAAGGAAAGAATACCAGGATTCCCACATGCACACAAGCGCAAAGCTACACTTCCCGCCAGTATGGCTGATCTACATCAGTGCATTCCAAAGAAGTCAAGAATCATGGGATTCTCATCAAGTGAGGGAATAAACGCAGTAACATGGTTTGAGAATGAAAGGCCCCTGTTGGAGAGGCCACTGAGAACGAGGTCAGAGCTGCTTGTCCAGTTTAATTTCGCAACTCCGTATAAAGAAATAGACAAAAATATTTTGCAGAGGATGTTTGCACTAGTACCCACCTGCCCAAGAGAAGCATGCATACCTGGTTTCCCTTCTCTACCTCAGGTTAAAGTGGAGGGTTTCTATCTCCATAAAGAACCAGATGTAGTCAGCCTTTGGCATTCTTGCCCAAAGTTTTCTTTTATTGTAGGTGTTCCTACAGTAAGATCTGTGCCCATAGAAGAGTCTCAAGAAAGCATATGGTCCACTCAGAAGCCCATATGGGTTAAACCTCTTAAAGAAAGCCCGTTTTGGTCTTTAAGTTATACAAAGGATAATGAAGAATATTCAAAAACCATGTTCTTGCTTGCCCCTACGTGCCCCGATAAGGCCAGAAATGATGGTTTTCCATGCTCAGAAAGGCTTAAAAAAGAAGAGGGTCCAGTGAAAACTGTCTTCCCAACTTCTCCAGAGGCTCCATTCTCTGCAACCAATGAAACAGATTTTAGTCACCTGGTCCCTGAAGTGCCATGTTCCCCAGTTGAAGCAAGGCTTCCTAATTTCCCAGATGAAGCAAGGCTTCCTGATTTCCCAGATGCTTCTACGTATGCAATATCTTCATCAAGTACAACCCAAGAACACACCAAATTTGAAGCCAAATTCACCCAATACATAGAATCTGAAAGAAATCAAACACTGGATATAACAGGGCCTGGTAAGAGACCCATTTTTAGAGTGTGGCTTGAACATTGAGCGATATGTATTCTCAGAAATCTATTAAAAAAAAACTTTTTTTTTTTAAAGAAAATCCTAAAGAAATAGGAAGTTCTTATGAAATGCCCTTGGCTGAAGGGTGAGTTACATAGCGTGTTTTTGTGTGTGGTGTGTGAAAACACTTTTAGAAGTAAATTTGTGTTCTTTTGTTGCATGTGCAATATATTGTTTTGACATTTGACATTGTTTGCCACATTTATTTTACTGTAGTTATTTTACATGTATTATATATTATTTCTTGACATTTTTGAGGCTTAATGGGAGCTTTATGCAAGTCTGTTCATGTAAAGACAACACCCATTGTGTCATTCAAAATAATTAAATAAAGCATGGCTCAACATGTTTTGTTTTGACCTGATTAATATCTGACTTTTTCTTTACTAACTTTGTTATCACCTGACTGTATGTTGTGCCTAAAAACACCTTTGGTGCATGTACATGAGAGAGAGACGCATGGCATGTAAATTGCATCATGGACCATGCTGACTATTGAACTATTCTTTATCAGTATTGAAAACCATGAGGTGAAGTTTTTTCTGGAAGAGCAACATGTTGGGGAGCAGTCAGCTAGTAAAACTCATGATACTGCAGAGCCTGGAGAGAATGCTATAGCGTTAGGATGGGAAGTTTTGGAGGCAGATGATAATTCCACTGAAAAAGAAGGATCTTCTGGTCTTGTTAGGACTATAGTTGATGTCTTTCACAGAGGGTAAGATTAAATAACATAACTGGGTGAAATCACTGAGCATGTTTGCTTTGATTTTATTTGAAAAACACTTAGAATCTATGTAGACCTGTTTCATTTTTTAGTTTTGTAAGATTAAATCCTGAGAAATGATGAAAACTACTCAAACCCATATTCCAATATGTTCTTTTGTTAAAGTCATTCATTTTCATTAGTATCATATTTTTACGTTTATTTTTCTGGAAACTTTCTTTTGTACTTTTTACATCTCAAGTGTTGCTTTCTTTTAGTTATGAGACAGTTGCTGCAATATTGCAGCCCTCTAGCTCTGGATCAGTCACAGACACGGACACTTTAGATCCTCTCGACAGTCTTTCATCCTCTGTGGATCCCGAGGACAGCGCCACTCGCATGGCCACTGGATGTGATCATTCATTGGAGGCACTCGTACAGGCAGCGGAGTCTGAGGTCTTTGATTCTGCTGAACCCTACATGTGGCGTTTGGTTGGTGGTTGTTCAGAAACATCACTGTCATCAAAAGAGACTGAAAGCTGGTTCGTTGAAGATGAAGACTTTTGCCTAATGAGGAAGTGGCCCCCTTTAACAGAGGCTGACCTTCATGAGATAAACAAAGAGGAGGAGGACAAAGCAGATGTTGACTCATTGATACAGGAGTGTACATCTTCGGTTCAAGAGGAAACTGGTAATGATGAGATTGTGACAAAAAGTAAAATGTTGAAGGATGAGTTGTCAACCACACTATTTCCAGAGGAGGGGTGAGTTCATCAGGAGTGTTGCATTCAAACCCAACCTGCAAGTCCTGTAAACGGCAGCACGGCTATATTCGTTTTTCTTTTAGTGTTTTCCAACTCACATCTGCACACAAATTTGCACTGAAATGGCTTTTATGTTGGTTTTTTGGTTGTTGTTTTTTTTTTCCTCTAAATATTATGTCCATGTGTCTAATTTAGCTTTTTGCCCTAAGGTGCAGTGTGTAATTTCAGTGCCCCTAGTGGCACCAAATGGAATTGCAAATATTGATTGTGTCCAGATATGCAACACACCTACTGCCCTTTCATTTTAGCCCCTTCTTCCATTGTTTGGCCAGATGGTTTGTCCTGCCAAAAATCAGGCCATTGAAATGTTTAAGCAGGCTAAAACGATTTTGAAAACTTGTGTATCTGCAAATTAAACCGGGAAGAGAAATTGTTTTAAAACAAAGAAATTACGCACTTCACCTTGAAAGACGTTTATTTGTTCAGCTAAGATTGTAAGCTGTGATCTTCTGTGCTTTTATTACCAAATCCATCGTTGTTGTGACTTTTATTTACTCGTTGCATGATGCAAAGGTATGTGCAATTTCTGAAGGCAGCATTTCATGCAGTGGTACAACTGCTTGCTAAACAGGATGTTTGGTTGTGATTTATAAGTGTGTCATGGTACAGTCAGTGCATTCATTATCTCAACAGAAAATAAAGTAGTGATACTGTATTTTTGTTCTTAAGGCCACAACATCATTTTGTCCAAGAAGTCTCTCTTTTCATCCAACGGACTAAGGACGAATTGCTGGATGAAGAAAAAACACCTATGTCCTTACTGTCTTCAATAAATTCTCATAACCCAAAGACTATCACAGAACAGACTGTTTCAGCTTCAAAAGAACCTGTGCCACCAAGAAGGACTAAGAAGCAAGACATTCTTCAAGAGACATTTCCATCATCATCACCAGTTTCCAACCCAGCTGAGCCAACTGCTCAGAGTGACAACATCTGTGTCATAAAACAAACTGATCATTATTCTCAGAGTACATCACAAATTGTACAGCCAGATACCCCACTCACAACCATCCAGAGATCTTCCGCTCTGGTAGATGAGGGTACATCTTTAGAAACGGATCGCTTGACAGATGTACCTGTCCCACTGACAAGCACTTCTTTTCCTGATGGGACCTCTGTGATAGAAGCAGCTGAAAATGTAGTAAAAGTATCCAAAATTGAGATTTCTTCACCAGAACCCAAAGAGAAGCCCACACCCAAAGAAATTATAACATCATGTCATAGCAACAGCAAAGAAAATGTTCCCCTAGTGCCTGCGGAAGACACAGTCACACAATTACATGCTCCTCAGAGGCGGAAGAATAAAGCTCAAACCAGCAATGTTGATGAAGCTGTTGGAGAGTTTGAAGAAAAGAGTACATTGTCTTCTGTCATCACCAGTATGTCCCAGTCTGAAGACAAAAGAAAGACCCATGGTGGTGATGAATTGAGCATGAAAGACCAGGTACAACTGGATTTGAATGTTCCTGAGGTGTCGGAAGTAAAAATGCGAATCAAATGCACTGATCTTCCAGTCCCAGTGCCACGTGTAAAGAAACGTCTCAGTGGATCTTTTGCAGATGATCTTCCTTCTCCTTCATCCACCCCTTTATCTGAAGCAGATCCAGGTAACATTGTTCTCCAAACAGAAGACCATCAAGATTCAAGTCTTCCAGTCCCAGTGCCACGTTCAAAAAAACATCTCAGTGGTTCTTATACAGATGATCGCCCAGCCCCTTCATCTCAAGCAGATTCAGACAACATTTTTCTCAATACAGTAGACCATCAAGATTCAAGTCTTCCAGTCCCAGTGCTACATGTGAAGAAATGTCTCAGTGGTTCTTTTCCAGATGATCTTCCAGCCCCTTCATCCACCCCTTTATCTGAAACAGATCAAGGTAATATTGATCTCCAAACAGAAGACCATCCAGATTCAAGTCTTCTAGTACCAGTGCCACGTGTGAAGAAACGTCTCAGTGGTTCTTTCCCAGATTATCTTCCAGTCCCTTCATCAACCCCTTCATCTCAAGCAGATTCATACAACATTGTTCACAATAGAGAAGACCATCCAGATTCAAATCTGCCACTTCCAGTCCCACGTGTAAAGAAACGTCTCAGTGGTTCTTTTCCAGATGATCTTCCAGCCCCTTCTCCCTCCCTTCCATCGCAAGCAGGTTCAGATAGCATTGCTCCCCAAACAGAAGACCATCCAGATTCAAGTCTTCCAGTCCCATTGCCACGTGTGAAGAAACGTCTCAGTGGTTCTTTTCCAGATGATCTTCCAGCCCCTTCATCCTCCCTTCCATCGCGAGCAGGTTCAGATACCATTGCTCCCCAAACAGAAGACCATCGAGATTCAAGTCTTCTAGTCCCGGTCCTACGTGTAAAGAAACGTCTCAGTGGTTCTTTTCCAGATGATCTTCCAGGCCCTTCATTCACCACTTCATCTCAAGCAGATTCAGACAACATTGTTCTCCAAACGAGAGACCCTCAAGATTCAAGTCTGCCAGTCCTGGCTTCACGTGTGAAGAAACGTCTCAGTGGTTCTTTTCCAGATGATCTTCCAGCCCCTTCATCCTCCCTTTCATCTCAAGCAGGTTCAGATAGCATTGCTCCCCAAACAGAAGACCATCAAGATTCAAGTCTTCCAATGCCAATGCCACGTGTGAAGAAACATCTAAGTGGCTCATTTCCAGATGATCTCACTGTTCCCTCGAGTTGTCCACCTGCTGTAGATTTACTTAACATAGTCCTTGAAGGAGTACCAAGTGATGCAAGCATACCCATCCCAATTCCCCACTCAGAGAAACTCAGTGATAAGTTCTCTGATGAGAACCTTCCAAGCTTTCCTCAAGAAGAAGGCAAGCTTCATCTCTCAGAAAACAAACAATGTTCTGTTGAAGTGGACACGCAGGTGAGGGCAGAAGCAGAGATTGAGAGCCTTGAAGATTGCACCACCTCAAGTGCCAATGAAGTAGAGCAAAACAGAAAAGGCCTGGAGGAGTCTGGTTTAGAACCTGTTGGCCAGTTAGTACCTGATGTAACAGTTATCAGTGAAAAACCTAAGACTGGTGCTCCACTTGGTGAACATTGTAAGGACAAATGGGATACAGACCAACAAATTGAAAAAGATAAAAGTGTTGAGGAAGAAAAGGATGCTGTACATTCTGGAGATTATGAGGTTGATTTGAGCATGGACACTGTAGATGACACAGGTGTTATCATAGATGTATTTAGGTAAGTCTCACAGGATAAACTGTTGCAACATTTGTAGACATTACAAATGCCAATTTTTGACAAAATTGCAGTAATTGCTCTCTAACTGGTGCTCTAACTGTCTTTTCATCCAATACTGGTGTTCCTTTGATGTTGGGTTTTCAAAAACAATGCGTTTAAGAATAATTTACTCATTATGGGTTTGACCTTTAAGTTAAACTGTTTGTCTTTATGAAAAATGTGCATAATGTAAATAAAAATAAATAAATGATTGTTTGATGCTGTTGTTGGTGCTTGTTTAATTTTGTTGTTATGCATACGTTGTTTATGCAAAACTAAATCTAAATTTCTTTTAGGCTTCAGAGATATATCTACATGAGTTAAATAAATTTTGCAATACTAGATTATTTAAATGTAGAAATCAGTTTTGTTTAACATTTCTTCTCTTTCTTTAATCCAGACAAGAATTAGCTGAAGACTCCTCCAGTCTTCCTGTGCCAATGCCTCGCGTGAAGAAACGTTTAAGTGCCTCTTTCCCAGAAGACGTCTCCATTCCCAGTTCCTCATCAGCCAATCAACATGAGGTTTCAGAAAAGGCCAATAATGAGCCGACAGTGCCTGTTCGTAATAAACGAAAAGCTGCAGCAGATGCCTTAGACCTTCAGGGAAGTTCCACAGCTCACACATCGCCAACCACTGAAACAGAGGTTGTTAAATCTGCTGCTTTTTAATTACGTTGATCATATTACCATAGTGACATCAATGAGCAGGTGGTTAATTTGTTTTTGCCTTCGATTCTAGATTGCGACCTTGGTGAATTCAAGTCAGTCTCTGCTGGAATGGTGCCAAAAGGTCACACAAGGTTACAAGGGCGTCCGGATAACAAACTTCAGCACCTCATGGAGAAACGGCCTCGCTTTCTGTGCCATCCTGCATCACTTCCATCCAGATAAAGTGTGGGTGTTTTTTATGTGGAAGAAGCCATTAAGCTCATTTCATAAATGTTACATGGGTTATGTATTTTTTATCAACCCAGTTCTACTCAGTATTTTGTCTATTTGTTTGTTATTCTGTCTTTAGAAATTATGAAATGCTGGATCCATATGACATTAAGCGCAACAGCAAGAAGGTGATACACCCATTTTCAAATTAGATAATGACTTTTTTCTTTTTTTAATTCTCTTTGACTGATCTAATTGACTGACCCTATTTAATGTTGTTATATTTTAAGTCTAAACTGTATGTTCAAGTTTTACTGTACAAAACAAATTACAAGGCCATTTTTGCTGTGCACTTACCTTAATGATTATAATTCTGTGATCAGCAAATGGCAAAAATGAAGATTTCCTTTCCTGTATTCATAGGCGTTTGATGGCTTTGCCGAACTGGGCATCTCTAGGTTGATAGAGCCCTCTGACATGGTGCTGCTGGCAGTGCCCGACAGGCTCATCGTGATGACGTATCTCAACCAGATCCGCACCTATTTCACGGGCCAGGAGCTCAGTGTCATACAGATCGAGAAGAACAGCAGCGAGTCCAGTTACGCTGTTGGAGAGAAGAGGGAGGAAGCCGATCCTGAAGCCGCTGTTCGCTACTGCGCAGAAAGGCTCCAGGGCAGCGGCATTACTCTTGAGACCAATGGATGCTTCCCTGAAAAGGAGGTCAAGGAAGGTGCTGGTGTTTTGGTGCCACCTCCAAGAACGAAGCGAACGCAGGGCCCGAGCCAGGCTGGAGGATCAGGGTCCACTCAGCCTCCGGTGGCACCACCAAGAACTCACACCTCAAAGGCTTTTTCTCATCTCAAGGATGCAGATCTTGTTAAAAAGCGCAGATCGAAGCTGCGGGGAGAGTCACTGGATGAGCCTGAACCACACGAACAGCAGAGCGGTACAGAGGTGAAACATTTCAACTATACTTTACTGGGCAGATGTTTGGAATTATTAAAAAAGAAATTGAAAAAAGTCTCTCATGCTCACCAAGGCTGAATTTATTTGAACATACTGTATTTTAATATATAATTTATTCCTGCGATGGCAAATATGAATTTTCAGCAGCCATTACTCCAATCTTCTGTGTCATATGATCCTTCAAAATCATAAGTTACATTTTAAAATAGAAAACAATTGTTTTTTATTGTAATAAGATTTCATAATATTAGTTTTACTGTATTTTTTTAATTATTAAATGTAGCCTTGGTGAGCAAAACTTAGTGTTTTTGAAAGAGACTTCTTTCAAAAACATAAAAAATATTAATTATTCAAATTATTATTTTGACCAGTAATGTTATATTTATATGTTATTAGTGGTGCTGTCAAACGATTAATCGCATCCAAAATAAAAGTTTTTGATTACATCATATATGTGTGTGTACTGTGTATATTTATTATGTATATATAAAGACACACACATACAGCATATATTTTGAAAATATTTACATGTATTTACGTGTATATATTTATATTCATATAAATTATATCATATATAAATATATTTAATATATAAATGTAACATTTTTCTTAAATATATACATGCATGTGTGTGTGTGTGTGTGTGTATTTATATATACATAATGAATATACACAGTACTCACAAAAACTTTTATTTTGGATGCGATTAATCACGATTAATCGTTGACAGCACTAGTTATTAGTCTTAAATTTAATAGTATGGTCAGAGCTTGAAGACGAGTTTGAAACACATACACAAAATTGTTGATAATAACTATCATGCGTAAAAGCTAAAAGCTAAACGTTTTAAGTGAAATGAGATTTGTAAATGGTCTGTGTACTTTGCAGTTTCATGCATTTTTCATGAAATTCATTTTAACCAAACATATACAGTATTCAGATCATTATACAGGACTCATCATGTGTGACTGTATAGATGTTTTGTGATGGCTCTTGTTTACAGTGTGCTCTCTGTTTAATTCAAGTTTTTGAACATGTGATGTTGTTTCATGAGAAAGATATTGTTTTTGGAACTGGGTTGTATAGCACTGTATTTTTGTCTCCTTGTGAGGGTAATTATTTTCAAATTTTCTTATAATTGAGTTATCTTTATAAACAGTGTATTACTGAGCTGCTGCGCATTATGTTTTTGTACCCAGGCTGCATCAGTCCAAGCAGAAAGTGAAGCAGCCAAAGGAGGCTCAGAGTCACGTAAGATTTAACTCAAAACATACTTTTCAAAAACGTTATGTTCAGAGACACTGACATGTTAAATCCATAACTTGTGCTTAACATATTTTCTGCAAAATGTAAGAAATTCTGAAAGTTTTTTGGTTGTATACTATTGTAACGTAAATTAAAGGACCTATTGCATGCATTTAAACAATTTGATTAAGATGTATTGTTCTTCTGTTTATATATACATGCATGTGTGTGTGTGTTTGTGTGTATTTATATATACATAATGAATATACACAGTACTCACAAAAACTTTTATTTTGGATGCGATTAATCACGATTAATCGTTGACAGCACTAGTTATTAGTCTTAAATTTAATAGTATGGTCAGAGCTTGAAGACGAGTTTGAAACACATACACAAAATTGTTGATAATAACTATCATGCGTAAAAGCTAAAAGCTAAACGTTTTAAGTGAAATGAGATTTGTAAATGGTCTGTGTACTTTGCAGTTTCATGCATTTTTCATGAAATTCATTTTAACCAAACATATACAGTATTCAGATCATTATACAGGACTCATCATGTGTGACTGTATAGATGTTTTGTGATGGCTCTTGTTTACAGTGTGCTCTCTGTTTAATTCAAGTTTTTGAACATGTGATGTTGTTTCATGAGAAAGATATTGTTTTTGGAACTGGGTTGTATAGCACTGTATTTTTGTCTCCTTGTGAGGGTAATTATTTTCAAATTTTCTTATAATTGAGTTATCTTTATAAACAGTGTATTACTGAGCTGCTGCGCATTATGTTTTTGTACCCAGGCTGCATCAGTCCAAGCAGAAAGTGAAGCAGCCAAAGGAGGCTCAGAGTCACGTAAGATTTAACTCAAAACATACTTTTCAAAAACGTTATGTTCAGAGACACTGACATGTTAAATCCATAACTTGTGCTTAACATATTTTCTGCAAAATGTAAGAAATTCTGAAAGTTTTTTGGTTGTATACTATTGTAACGTAAATTAAAGGACCTATTGCATGCATTTAAACAATTTGATTAAGATGTATTGTTCTTCTGTTTTGTTTGTGTAGAAAACGTAGAGAATGTTGAAGAAGCCACTGCAGGAGAGAATCAGGTCATTTGACGATTTTCATTCAACTTAGTCGTTTGAAATATTGGCTAAATATAAAAAGTATTTTATAGATTGGCTTATATGTAATAGTATTGTATAGTAAACTAACTCCAAACCAATATTTTATAGGGTTGTAAAATGCGTATACATGGGTGTGAGTATTTGCATGTGTGTTTATGATGT
The DNA here is from genome assembly GCF_001515605.1 of Sinocyclocheilus anshuiensis. Classification (NCBI taxonomy): domain Eukaryota; kingdom Metazoa; phylum Chordata; class Actinopteri; order Cypriniformes; family Cyprinidae; genus Sinocyclocheilus; species Sinocyclocheilus anshuiensis. The sequence goes on from NW_015549711.1 coordinate 813,241, forward strand.
GTTTGTGTATTTGCAGGATGTCAGTCAATATGTACTTAGTGAGATGCAGGCTGTGGAGGCTGAACAGAAGCAGATAGATCGCAGAGCAGACATTGTGGAGAGGAAACTAAGAAGACTTATGGAATCTGGTAAATCACTGATTA
>NW_015549711.1:813575-816272 GCF_001515605.1 Sinocyclocheilus anshuiensis
ATTAATCGCGATTAATCGCATCCAAAATAAAAGTTTTTGTTTACATAATATATTTATGTGTACTGTGTTTATTTATTATGTATATATAAATACACACACATACAGTATATGTTTTGGAAATATTTACTTGTATATACATTTATATATTTATATTATTATATTTTATATTATATATAAATATATTTAATATATAAACAACACATTTTTCTTAAATATATACATGCATGTGTTTGTATTTATATATACATAATAAATATACACAGTACACACTCATATATTATGTAAACTAAAACTTTTATTTTGGATGCGATTAATCGCGATTAATCGCTTGACAGCACTAATATATGCTGATTAAAGTAGTATATATATATATACGTATAAATGAATAATTTGCACACACCTCCAGATTATTATTAACAGTATTAACTAACTTTAGATTATGATAGATTATGATGCATTGTGCTGAGCAAATGACAAAACATTTGATTAGTGTGGCTTGATGAAGTTGTGCTCTTATCATACACTTGAAGGTAGTGATCGTGTAGAAGAAGAGACACTGATTCAGGAGTGGTTTACCCTGGTCAACAAGAAGAACGCTTTGATCAGGAGACAAGACCATTTGCAGTTACTGTATGTCTTTTCACACTTATTCCAATTTTGTTTCACTATACTTATTTAAATGATGACCTCTCTAAAGCTTCATTTGAACAGAGGCTGATTTAATATGCATTGCTAATAATTATCATTCCTTTTGTGTGACAGACAAGAAGAGCAAGATTTGGAGAGGAAATTTGAGCTGCTAAAGATAGAGCTACAAGATTTAATGGCTGTGGAAGGTACGACTGTTCTTACATAAATATACTGTGTGTAACATGGAGAACTATATATAGCTAAGAATGAAAGAATGTGTTTTTACATATTAAAGACATTTTGGCACTCAAGTAGTTTTCTCAGTTGTGGCATGTGGCATCTCTCATTATCCTCAATTTTTTGTGTTGCTTGTTTTGTAAAACTGAAGAATGGAAGAAAACCCAGGCCCATAAAACCAGAGAGCAGCTGTTGTTGCAGGAGCTGGTGTCTTTAGTCAACCAGAGAGATGAGCTTGTGCATGATATAGACGCCAAAGAGAGAGGGTGAGATTCATTCACATTACAAAATATACTCAATACTTTTTTAGACAAGAATTGAAATGTTTCTTGTGTAGCAAAGACTGAAGTCAATGTAATTTATTCCGTTGCCATCAATGGAATAAATTACATTTTAAAATACATAAAAATAGACATTTGTGATTTTAAATCATAATATTTCACAATATTAGTGTTTTTACTGTATTTTTTACTTTTTTCTTACTTTTTCTCTGTCGTCTCATTCTCAAGGGCTCTTGAAGAGGACGAGAGGTTGGAGAGAGGACTAGAAATGAGGCGCAGGAAATATGGAAGTCGGAAAGAGAAGTGTGTGTTACAGTGAGGGATCCTGTGCACCTGCTTTTATACAGGACTGTCCCCCGTTAAACACTGTGCTGATGGACTAGTGAGGTGTGTGTGGACCATATCACATTAAATGATAAGGAGATTGTGACTAGATAAATTCTCAGTCCTCATGTTGAAAAGTTTGAGCAGCATTAATGCTCATTTCAGGGTGGATTAAAAGTCGTTTTCTTTTAGAGACATTTTTAGTCTCAGAATATTTGTCTGAAAACGTGAAATAGACAGTAATGGTCCATAGTCTTCTGACAGCAGTTCTTGTTTTACATTTTCAGTAAAAATAATATACATGTGACCTTTGCAGTGTTATTACCTTATTTAACTTGTTTGTATAAGTCGGTTGCTGCAGTGATTTTAAGGTATCTCAAAGCTATGTAAAATAGTACAGTACAAGTATGAAAGAAGGATCAGGCCGTTTTAAAAGACACTGCTGTGTTACCTTCTGTTATGAAAGTCATACATTTAACTAACCCAACAAACAGACAAAACAGCACAAAAGCATGGGAGAAAATAAACATTTTGCACACAATTTCTCCATTAAGTCACCCTATTAGTTATGGATATAATTTGAACAATATGATCTTAATGATGCCTCTCCAAATACTGTTACAATGGTTGTCTGTTCTGTTTGAAGAACCTAATATCACAGGATATAGAAAATACAAAATGTAAAAAAAAAAGAGTATGTGCATGAACTTTGAGTGTTAGCATTTTGTTTTCAAATATTTGAATGAAAAAAAAAATAGGGAGTGTATTTATATAACATAATTTTTCATCCATGTATGGTACAGAATGCAAAAGCAAATGCACCCTCTGCAATTCAGAAGAATTTCTCCTTTAAAAGTGTGTGTTATAGATTTTTTGAGTGACTGGTTGTTTAGAGACTCAGCTCTTTGATATTATCTCTGGCCCTGTTTACACTGTTTGAAATGTCATTATTTGACAGTGAATTGTTTTTGAAAAGTCCTGATGTCAGCTAACACACCTACAGCTGACAGGTCTTTGGGAAATAAAATTGTTTTAAAATTCTGTATTGCATCCAGCCTGGTGGTTGTTCAACAGAAACAAGTACCATAGTGTGTTTACAAGTATTGTGCAGTTTTGTTTTAAAGGGGTCATATGATGCTAATTTAAAGATCATTATTTTGTGTATTTGGTGTAACAGAATATGTTGACATGCTTTAATGTTCAAAAAACACATTATTTTTCAAAT
>NW_015549711.1:817473-823655 GCF_001515605.1 Sinocyclocheilus anshuiensis
GCCGTTTTAGGTAGGCGTGGCTGACTCTTAACTTTTATAAAGAATATCTCTTTGGATTTGAGACTTTAGTCTTTTGCAACTTTACAGATCTTCTTTATGCACCAAGAGCTTGTAACACTTCAAAGAGAAAGGAAAACTTTTAATCGCATCATATGACCCCTTTAAAGGAAATATGTGGTGATCATCAGTATGTGCAAAGGGTCCTAACGTCACTGGACTCTAATGATTCACCATGGCATCTTGTGTTAAGCAAGCATAAATACAGATGCACACACACACACACACACACACACACACACACACACATTAAAGCATACTCATCTCTCTACCAACAACAAGGAAGTTGTAGGGAGTGTGTTGAAGGCTGTTTTGTTTATTTTATTAAAAGAAGTGTTTATATAGAAACAGGCTATTTTTTGTAAATTGCTGTTAAACATTTTTATCAAATAATAAAGGCTAATTGTTAGATATTAGATTGTTTGTTGATGGTTGTATGGCTCACTTCCCTATTAAATGGAAACATCAGCACATAACCATTTCTCTAAAATTCCATATATACCACAATCTTGCACAACATTTGTACAAAAGAAGCACTGCTTAATCAGCTACCTCACAGTGTAATGGAACACAAACTGGATCATTAAAGTGTGTGTGTTTTTTCTTTCTTTCTTTTTCTTTCTGGCAGTCACTGACTGAATATCTGAAATAAACATTTTAAAGTTCATACAAAGCAGGGATTTGTTCACGAAAAAGGCCTCGAGTTGGATATTCCACTGGGCGCTGGACTACAATCAAAGAAAGAAATATAAAACATTATTAGTAATATTATAAGGGTTCTTCACGTCGAGTGATTACGAACGCTTTGCAAATCTTTAAAAAGAACCGAAACTATCGCTAAGGACTACTGAAGTTTAAACTGTATTCGTAAGTAATAGTGAAAACTTTTATCTTCGTCGGAATAAAGGAAGCTTTTTTCAATATGCTTTATTTTTTATTATTCATTTCATGGATTGTCTTCGCACAGCTAACACCAATCAGAGGTAAGACTCTGAGGATTCACAGCAGTGTGTGCTTATAGTAGGCTATGCTATGGGATATTATGTAAATGTAATCAACCTCTATAAAAGTGCGTTTCTTTTTAGAAGAAATATTTGATTCAAGCAAACAGCGCAGACTACAATGGACATTCTCACCACCAAAAGCTGTAAGTAACACAGTTTCTTTGTAGCCTATTTGGCTAATTCCATAAAGGTCTGGCTTTTGTGTTCCTCAAACAATGGCTTTAACGAAGAAAGTCTGTTACCTAAAGTTTATTAGGCTGTTTTATAACAGGCTACACATTTTCTTTAAAAAACAAACAAACATCCATATTCATCCATTTTACATGTTTTACATTCCATGTTACATTTTTATTACCGTATTAATTTTTTATTTTATATAAATATAGTCTATATTGTTCAAACGTTTTTGAATGAAGTTTCTTTAAAAAAAAAATATGGTAAAAGGGATATTGTTTTAAAAACTGAAATGTAGCCTAATTTTTTATTGATATTTTAATGTAGCCTAATTTAGTACTGTGATGGCAAAGCTGAATTTTTAGCAGTCTTCAGTGTCATTCTTCAGAAGTCATTCTAATATGCTGATTTAGTGCTCAAGAAATATTTCTTATTATTATCAATGTTGAACAGTTGTGCTGCTTAATATTATTGTGGAAACCATTTTTTCAGGATTCTTTGATGAACAGAAAGTTCAAAAGAACAGTATTTATGTATAACATTATAATATTATCATGTTTTACAACATTATAAATGTTGTTAATGTTATTTTCTTGCTGAATAAAGCAGCTTACTCTTTAAAAAAATTATTTATACAGATAATAATTTATTCTTTTATACAGATAATAAACAAATAAAACAGATTAACAGATGTATTGTTTAATACTGGTTGATTTTTAGTAATTAAAAATTGAATAATGAATCAAATTTGCTTCTCTTTTGGTCGATGTAAGTGGAAAGAAACACAAATGCAGCTTGGGAAGGACTATACACACTCTGTCTACCAAGCTTGTAACCCAGAATTGAATAAGGATCACAAAACACTATGGACCAACTGGATCCCCAAACAAGATGCCCATGAACTTTTTCTGGACCTACGTTTTGCCCAAGCGGACCAGGAGCCTCTTCATATCTATGTGCGAGAATCGAGCCAAACGCAGAATCAGTACTCTAGAAGACCACAAAGAGCTCTTCTCATGATCACAGTCCAGCATCCATTTCCTGATGCTGTTCCTCAGGATGATCACCTGAGCCATGCCAAGGGCCTTAAATTGGGAAAGATCTCTCAGAAGGGTTTTTACCTGGGATTTAGCTACAGCGGCAAGTGCACTTTTATTGCTTCGATCCAGGTGTTCTTCCTGAAATGCCCAACACTCGTTTGGAACCAAATGGAATTTGAGGAAACAGCAGCAGGAGGGTTGGGGAGAGGAGTTTGTGTTAACGGTTCTGTGGAGATCAGCACCCCAATGAGGGAATGTAAAGCAAATGGGACGTGGGGTCCACCGCAGGGGTTATGTGTCTGTGATACAGGATACCAGACAGACGGAAACCGTTCACAAGGTGAGACAATGTTATATTTGACAATCTAAGTAGAATCAAGAGAGAGAGAGAAAAATAAATGTGTTTAGAATTCTTATGCCAGCAATGCATAAGTTATACACAATCTTCACAGAGAAAGCATTTTCTGAATGGTAAAAAAGTGGTAAAAGCCTTAGAATCCCTAAAGCATTTGAAATTGCACCTTTGATAAAGCAAAATGCTTGATTTTCAACTTTAACATAGCTTATAATATAATATAATATAATATAATATAATATAATATAATATAATATAATATAATTAATATATGTCTTATGCTCACCAAGGCTTTTTTTATTTTTACTTTTTTTTAATTTATTTTACCTAAGTCTTCAGTGTCACATGATACTTTAGAAATCATTCTAATATGCAGATTTGTATACCATAGTAAAAACCACTCGGAGCATCTTAACAACTGCATAACAGTGCCCTGGCAATAGTATACAACACCTTGGCATCATAGAAAGGATTTTTTTGCACAGAAAAGCTCTACTGACTTAAAATGTAGTGTTAGTTTTTATGTTTACAGTGATATATACAGTGCTGAAATTGTATGTTGTGTGTTTGTTTCAGTAAGACCTCCAGGCACCCTGTTGTCCGCTTCTGACTCCGTAGCTGATTCCAGCCTGGAACTCTCTCCTGTCCTAACTGCTGGTCTAGTGTGTTCTGTTCTGGTTCTTCTCATTCTCATTGCTGTTGTGTTCATCTTTGTAAGGCGTCACAAGCTCAGGTAAACATATTGTATTTGAAAATGCAAATGTTTATGCATTTGCATGCTCGTCCAACATAAACAAGTCTTGGTCCTTCAAAATCTCTGGAATAATGGTCAGTGCATAAAATATGTTGCTTGCTGCTTTATGTGTGTGTGTTCAGTGGAGGTCAAGAAACAGAGCTCTCATCCAGATCTGGTGTGACTCGATATCGACGTTCTCAAGAACAAGTATACACTGCTCAACCAGAGCTAATCATCAGTGAGTCTACTTCTATTTTCACCATGTGAAAATTTTCATTCCAATTGTGAGTTTATATCTCAGAGATTAATTTATCATCTGGGGTCTTGCAAATCCCTATGAAAGCTCATGAAGTATTTGAGATCACCTTGTGTATACACAGTTAAAATGATGATTTTCATGCAGCTTGTATGATGAGCAGCTGTGATCAGAGTGGTGAATGTAGGCCTTGTCCAACACTTGGAGAGGAAGTGTCTCAGCGTGACTATGGCTATGAACAGCTGCATACTGACCGACCTCAGCTGGAATCCACAAGTACGTTTGAGTGAGAAGTCAGTTTGGCAATTCATTCCTGTCACCTACAAATTCAAATTTCTGACAACTCTGACTCATACCAAGTGTGTTACCAACAATCATAATACTCAATAAAAGCATTAAAATAGTGTCAAAATGCATATGCTTTGTTAGAAAAGGGGAGACCTTTAGAAAAACTTTTTCAAATTTTGAAATTTGTTTTCCCACTGTTATTCAAAAAGTTGAAATGTAATAATCTCTACACAGTTTTCATTCGATAAGAATATAAAACCAAAAAATGAATGTGGATATATTAACTCATAATTGGGTAAGAATTATTCTGACTTCTGATAGCAGACCTTTTGAGATATTTTAGTTAATCTTTAATTTTTGGTTGTATGAAAGTAACTTATTTGTTATATACAGTATAACTAACTTAGACATTATTCTCATCCTTCACTCTCCACTTTTCCTATGTCTCTGTCTTTCTGTGTCAGGATCAGTTGAGGTGTTGGAAGGAATGAGTGATAGGCTGCTGTGTGATCTTAGAGACATGATGGTGGAACGTACAAAGTTGACAATGGGCCAAAAGCTTGGGAAAGGTATAAACAAATTCTCACCCTGATCTTTTTTTCTGGGTCTTGCAAATTTGTCTGCACAGACATAAAAACATACTTTTGAAAAGGTTGAAATGCATCCATTATTATTTATCGGAGAGTCCTACACTGTAAAAAAAATTCTGTAAAATTTACGGTAAAAAAACGGCAGCTGTGGTTGCCGGAATTTTACCGTAAAACATACGGTAGCAACGTTTTAGGTTTTAACTTACAACTGTAGCATTTTTACAGTCTTTTACCGTTAAATTCACGGTAAAAAATGTATCGTTTCCACAAAAATATCAACATTGATAATAATAAGAAATGTTTCTTGAGCAAATCAGCATATTAGAATGATTTCTGAAGGATCATGTGACACTGAAGGCTGAAGCTTTGCCATCACATGAACAAAAATTACATACATAATATATATAAAATTAAAATATGTTTAAAAAAAGCTAATTAAGTATATAAAAACAATCTAACGTAAAATATATTCCATAAAATTAAAACATATATTCAAAAAGAAAACTTTCAAAAATATTAAAAGATTGTACCGATCCAAACTTTTACGCTTTCCCATACACAGTAATTTCAAATACATTTTTGACAAAATCACAAATATTTTTTTGACAAAATATAAAAAAGAAAATTATATTTACTTTTATAATAAATAGAAACTTTTATATAAATGTATATAAATATATAGTATATAAACAGTATTTAGTATTTCATTTCAGTATTTTAACCTGACCTTAATTGGTATTTGGAAATGTTATGCATATAGAAAATAAAATGAAGTGATAATTTAATAACTGTTTCAACCCCAAAATCAAATCAAAATTTGTTTATATTTACAAAATACAAATAAGTTGGTCAGTGAAAGCATTGGAAATCGTTTCTTTGTACTTTTGTCAATTAAATAAAGGTTAAAGTGAATTAACATCACAGATTTTGATTGCATTTTACAAAACATCCCAACTTTTTTGGAATTAGGACTGTATTTTAAAAAGGAATAATTGAATAAGGAATCATTTGATTGAAAACAGTATTTTGAATGTCATGTTGCATTCTTATACTGGAATTTCTCCATCTGCAGGAGAATTTGGGGCCGTCTATGAGGGCTTATTTTCCCCTCAGAAAGGACAAGATATCAGAGTGGCAGTGAAAACCTTGAAAGGTATATAATGCAAAGAGCAAGTGATAGTAAAATATGAGATTCTGATAATAAGTTAAAAAGTATGATCTTAATTTAGAATTAAGTACAAGCTTGAGACAATGCAATTTACACAATTAATTAAATCAGCCTCTTTCTTGCTGTCATGTCACTAAGCATTTCTGTCAAATCAGGTGCAGTCCACAGTAAAGAAGATCTGGAGTCCTTCCTCAAGGAGGCAGAAATTATGAAGCATTTTGATCATGTGAATGTAGTTAAATTGCTTGGTATGTCTCTCCTGAATGAAATTATTATTTCATGTTTGAAATCTAGGCTAAAATGTATAATTTATATGTAGTTGGAGTGGAATATTTTGGATAACCTGATTTCAAAGGGCACAGACGTTTCCATGGCAACTGGTCATCTGTGGCCTGTATAGGCCTGTCCAAGGGCGAAGTGTGAACTTCCACAAGTTCCCCTGGTGATGCCTGTAGCTGCACATTAATAGTGGGATATGCTTGACTTTTACCTCCTGCTTGTCTTTGACGTGCAG
>NW_015549711.1:823850-828307 GCF_001515605.1 Sinocyclocheilus anshuiensis
GTCACACGGTTTCCAATATAATGAGGATGGGTAAATAATAACTGAATGTTTATTTCTTTTGGTTGAGGTAGATATATCCACATTACTTTTTAACGTAAGAACCATAAAAAAAAAAAAGAAAAAAAAAAGAATGGGTGCGGTCCGCTGAATGTTGACTTCCGGTGTCATCGGCTTCCATTTATTTTACCTGTCCAAAAACAGTCTATTCTGCTTGATATTGCAGGCTGGTAATTGTTACTATATTATTTTAATTTATTATCGTAATAATAAACACACTGGTTTGTAACGCAAATAGTTTTTTCCCCGTTTACTTAGGCCTAACTTTATTATTCTACCAGTCTTACCTAATGAATCGAAAGTCTCGTGCATTCAGATAAAACAGTTTAGTTCCATGTTGCAAGGTAAAGTGGATGAGACAGTATTATAATTAAAGGGGTCATATGATGTTGCTAAAAAGAATATTATTTTGAGTGGAGGCCGGCTTGAGATGAGGAACAGCCAGCGGGCTGAGTGAGCTGAGGCGGGCGGGCTTGAGAACGGCGCGGCCGGCGGATTCGACGAAGGAGCGTCCGGTGGGCTTGCGGCAACAGCAGATATCGTCCTCTTTTGGAAGGCCAAACAAAGTAGTTTCGCTTTCACAACGAATCACACAGCGCCTTCCCGACATGGCGGCGGCAACAATAATACTACAGTGAGAATAAAAGTTACGCCTTCTTTCTTTGCGTGAACATTTGGGCTGCATTATGCAAATCTTCCCACATCGTGACGTAGATATGTGGGGGTGTGTTAGAACAAGTCGAAAATTGAAATCACGTCATATGACCCCTTTAAATTAAAGGGGTCATATGATGCGATTTCAATTTTTCCTTTCGTTGACGCTGCAGCCATGTCGTGAAGACACTGTGTGTTTCGTTGTGAAAGCCAAACTACTTTGTTTGGGCTTCCAAAGGAGGACGATATCGCTTCGTCATGCCTAGAGCTGATCCGTGCTGGTCGCTGAGGGAATACTTCAACTTCACGCTGTTGATCACCGTATCGGCTTTCACTGTGGACGAAGCGGAGTCCAGCCCGGGGTTGTCACATATGATTGCCGCAAGCCCGCCGGACACTCCTTCGTCAAATCTGCCGGCCGCGCCGTTCTCAAGCCCGCCAACCTCTGCTCACTCAAGCCCTCCATGTGTTTTGCTGTGAAAGTGCAACTACTTTGTTTGGTCTTCCAAAAGAGGACACAACTAGAAATCAGTGGTCAAGTTGTATTTACAACACATTTCCAGAACAGTCCAACCCAAACATTTAGATGTGAGCAATGCATTTTACGGAGGACGAGGACTGTTTCCTGGGAGAGTAGCCTACAATGCTGGTATTTAATGTTCTTTTTAGCAGCATCATATGACCCCTTTAATACTTCATGAATTTTCTCTAGAGATGAATGCTACTGACAGATAAGGTTATTTATGTCCACCAGGGGTCGCACTAGAGCGGGTTCCGGAGTCCTCCATCCATGTACCGCTTGTTATTCTTCCATTCATGGAGCATGGAGATCTACACAGCTTCCTCAAAGCGACCCGCTACGGTGATGTTCCTATGGTTGGTCTCACACATTTGTAACACCTGCTTTTGGACTTCTCCTTCTTGTTACTCTTGTTTTATATAAAGGGTTGGTTAAAATAACCACATAGCTGATTATATACATTGCGTCGTTTAAACTGGTTTCTTCTCTCCAGTTTGTGCCTTATCAGAGTCTTCTGGGTTTCATGATTGACATTGCTGCAGGAATGGAGTATCTCAGCCTTCAGGGTTTCTTACACAGAGACCTGGCTGCCCGCAATTGCATGTGAGTCCACAGGAGGGCAGCAAAGAGCACATTGCACAATAATGTCCTGTTAATACTTGCATTGTCTTGAGGAGAAGCCACGCCTAATGATGAATACAATGTTTTTTCCCATACTTACCCAGTGCTGGACTCACACACATAGTTTGGCTTTCACAGGTTGGGGGAGGATCTGCATGTCTGTGTGGCTGACTTTGGCCTGTCTAAGAACATCTATTCCAGTAACTACTATAGGCAGAAGAATATGGACGTTAACATGCCTGTAAGGTGGATGGCTATAGAGAGTCTGTCTGACTTCTTATACACCACCAAGAGTGATGTGGTCAGTCCTATTTATGCTTCTAATGCAGTATTAACACAGTGCTTTGTTTTAAAATTGATCACTGTTTTTTGTGTCTAATGTAGGAATGAGTGAAATAGGTTATTTGTGTCATATTACAAACTGAACAACTGGTGAAACCTGCCAATCGGAAGAAATTTTTTTATTTATTTAATTGCAGTGAAGGAATAGTTCACTCAAAAATGAAAACCAATGGATGCTCTGCAGTGAATGGGTGCCGTCAGAATGAGAGTCCAAACAGCTGATAAAAACATCACAGTAATCCACACCACTTCAATCCATCAACTAACACCGCATGGAGTGGAAAGCTGCATGTTTGTAAGAAGCAAATCATTGAGACATTTTTAACATTTTTAAACCATTGGTTCCATCTAAAATACGAGTTCTCTATCTGTAATATTGCTTTATCCAGTAAAACGTTGTCTTATCTGAATCAGGAGAGAAATGTTTTACAAATATGCCGCTTTTCACTTCACAAGATGTTAATTGATGGACTGGAGTTGTGTAGATGGGTTGTGGATTATTGTGATGTTTTTATCAGCTGTTTGGACTCTCATTCTGACGGCACCCATTCACTGCAGAGGATGCTTTGGTTAGCAAGTGATGCAATGATAAATTTCTCCAAATCAGATCTGATAGAGAAACAAACTCATGTACATTTTTAATGTCATGAGGGTGTCAATTTTTTTAAATATATATATATATATATTTTTTGGCTTTTTATTGCTGTTTTATTAGATAGTTGAAAGCAGACAGGAAAGTATAGGGTGGAGAGAGGGGGGCAGGATCGGTAAAGGATCTCAAGACGGTAATTGAACTCGGGTCACCATGAGCACAGTTGTGCTATATGTCGGCGCGCACTAACCACTAGGCTATCTGTGTTAATTACTATTCTATTCTATTCTATTCTATACTATTAAAGAACTATTCCTTTAAATAGAATCATCAATCAGAATAATAAGAGTTAAAAAAAAAACTTAAACATCCAGTTAAACACAAACTGTTTGAGTGGAAATGGTCCTAAAATAGTTTCTTATATATAAAATATATTTTGGTTTTTGTGTGAGAAAACTGTGGGAAAAATATGACCTGGATACGTTTTTTTTATAAAATGTACCCACCAAAAAACTAAAAAAATAAATAAAAAAAAACTCTAAAAATTTTTTTTTATTTATACCTTATGTCTCACAGTGGTCTTTTGGAATAACCATGTGGGAGATCACATCCAGAGGGAAGATGCCTTATCCCGGTATCTCTGGTCATGAGCTCCTGGACTTCCTGGAAAATGGACACCGTCTCAAACAAGGGGACAATGACAGTAAATTGTAAGCACATTTTTCATCAAAACACCACAAAAAGTAGCACTGAAAAAATAGACAATTCTGTTTGTCAGGAATCTGTGACTAAGCCTTTATCAAAAACTGTCTATTGCAAGACTAATGAAATCAGTAGCAAAAGTTTAGGTCTGTTTTAAGAATCCTCATGAGTCACGGCAGTAATGTGCATATGCAGCTGAATTATAAATCATTGGATATGATAATGTTTAGTGCATGTTTTTGAAGCATAAATGGCAAGAGGGGTTTTTAAACTGCAGATCTGGAAGATGATTCGTTCTAGTGCTTTTTGTGTTCTCTCTTTGCTGTTCTCCTTCTCCATTTTCCTTTGACTCTTCCTCTGTCAGATATGAGCTTATGTTGAGCTGCTGGCACAGAGATCCCTCTCAGAGGCCAGGATTTGGAGAGCTGGGCCAGAGCCTCAAAGCACTTCTGTCTGAGCTTCCACCCCTGGAGGCCAGCAATGAGGCCCACTACATCAACCTGGGTCTGGAGGCAGCCAGTGATCACCAGGACAGCGCAGAGGCCCTGGAGCCTGAGGTGGAGAGGATGATGTAAACGACATATACCTGCCTGAACCAGCGGGCAGCTTTGTTCTTTTCTAGACACGTGAGGGAAGAGAAGGAAAAAGATGAGAAGGAAGACCTGCTGTGCATTACAATTTAATATGAGAATGTAGTCCACAATATGCATTTATTAACACATATTTCAAGTATTATGGTGAGATTACGGTTTCAGAAACGACATAAAAGTACACATTGCTAGAAGTACATATGAGAATTCATATTTATCAAAACATATACTACATATTTCTCAAAACATATAATATTGTGATTCATATTTTTATTTTTCTACTTTTATCTACACTGTAGCCAATATATATATATATATATATATATTTTTTATTTTATTTTTTATTTTTTTTTTTTTTATTAGTAATATTAAATATTTC
>NW_015549711.1:830753-833506 GCF_001515605.1 Sinocyclocheilus anshuiensis
TAAATATTTCTTTTTAATATTCTTATTATTTAATACTCTTATTACAATTATATATATATATATATATATATATATATTTGTGTGTGTGTGTGTTTTATTGTACATCAGTTTTGCATGTAGTGTCTTGCCTTTCTAATATCTAAGCACTTCAATAAAATATGGACATGTGTGTGACTATATGATTGTCATATAAATTAAAATAAAAAACATATTTCAAAAAAACAGATAAACACACACACACACACACAAATTGTTTATTTTATGTTTATAATAGTATATATATGTATATATATATATATATAGCCTATTATATGTAATTGTTTTATTTGTAATGTCATCTGATTTATGATTGTTTAATTATATATATCCTCCTGACTATCAGAAAGAAGTTATGAATTTAGTATTTTTTCATGTCATTACTTTGTTTAGAGCATAAGAAAAAAAAGTAAAAATAATAAAGTTTTTTTTTTATTATATTTTATTCATATGTTATGATATCCTCTGTAGAGGACACCAGGACTCAGTTTTTTCTTTTTAAATCAATAAATAAAGACATGAATAAACACGAAAAAGCAAAAGCAGTGGAATAAATTATTTTTTTTATGCCAAACTTTGAATAAAGATGATTCTCAACTATGTTATCATATTATATGCTTTGATATACCATTTTGCTTTATGTGTAAAATGTCCATAAACCAGTTTTGCCATGCTATACATTATAAGTCCACAAGATCACTTGATTAGTTGAGGGTCTGGAATCTGTTGCTTCTGTGAGAGCCGCGTAATGCCACGTCCTCTGATGTCACTGCCGCACCTGCGCAGCCATCTTGTGCTTCGAGCGAGGGGCAGATCGGAAGGAAGGGAGAAAAGCAGAACAAAATAACAGCGTTTTGCGTTACATGGTCAGTAATGTCCGTCAAGTGACTGAGTCCAACGAGAAGCCAGTGTTGAGGTGTGGTCGGAGGCGCTAAATCAGAGAACGCTGCGGGATTCCAGACCTACAAGTCATCCTCTTCATCATTATCGCCTCTGCTCGCAGAGAAACGAGTCCGACTCCTGCTGAACCCAACGACACCGACACAAACACGCCATGAATCCAGAATAGTGAGTATCTGACGGCCAGACTAGTCCGTGTTTGTATACTCACGAAGCGTCAGTGTGAGTAGCTTTGTCTAGCCTCAACGGCTAACAACGTCCGGAACTAACGGCGAATTCAAAGGATACTTGCTCATTCAGCCTTTGTTTAGACGGCTTCTTACTTTAACGAGCGGTAGTATCGCTATTGCACGCTTAAAATGTAAAACTGTCGTTATTTGGTGTTTATATAGCACGTCATTTTAGCAGTTGCCGTGTTGCGTGACGTCATTTCGGTGCGTTGCGTTGCGACGGAGTGACGTCATCAGTTTACGGACGCCAGGCTGAATCCAGCTGTCACAATGCATCTTGCATGTGAGCGCATATTCCCGTTAAATGCAGTGTTTTGAACCATATGCGAGCTTGTCATTGCGAGGCATTCAAGTGTCATGTGGTTTTTATTAGGCCTGTGTGAATTGAAAGTCGCTTTTACAGCTGGAAGAGGTCGTGAGGAGGAGAAGCTTCGCATTTTTAGTTTTCTTAGTAGCATGCAGTCAGCTTACAAGTCTGCATTCATACAGACGTCTTTAGTTGAATATTGCATGAATATCCAACAGATTATTTGTCACATCCATCAGCAATATTTTAAGTGCATCTATTTCACTGGCAACAATGGACACAAACATGTTTGAAACACTCCCCTGTTTGCCATTGGTCAGTTAAACAGGTAGTCCCGCCCCAAACTCGTGCCATTGAGCCAATGTTGACATGTCAGACCTGGTCAGGACTTTCTGTGTTGTAAATGGTGAAGTTGTCAAATGTCAGTTTGTAAGTGTAGTGTACATCCTTAATTAAATGAACTAAAATATCTGTATCAGCGTTGGCCATTGACCGACCCACTTATATCCAATTTATGGTGTTGTTTTTATTGCAGAAAGTGTTTGACTAAAATGTACTTGTTAAAACCGAGAACTGAACACTGAAACGCTTGTTTGAGATTATTGTTTGTGGATATAGCACCTCTTGTTTTTCCCTTGACACAGGCAAGTGCTCGGTGTATCATTAGCATGCTGAGACGTAGTGCTGGGCGGTATGACCAAAAATGTATATCACGGTATTTTCCAAATTTATACTGGTTTCACGGTACATGGCGGTATCTTTTTTTTCATGCATGACCGGGTGTTAACCATATTTTCTACTGATTGAGAGAGGAAATACTGCAGTGTATTGACTTAGAATGCCCTATTTTACTGTCATGATGAGTGAATATTGTCAAAAAGTACCACTATATAGTAGGGCTGTGTATCACCAGGAAAGTCACGATACGATACATATCACGATACAGAGGTCACGGTACGATACATATCACGATACATGAATGCACTGAATTTAACCTCAGCAGAATTTAGAAAAACAGCTGTTTATTAAACACTGCTTACTATAGTGCCATTTCTAACTATTGGCAGAGCAGGCAGTTGACCTCTGCATTATGAAGGGCCTCCATAACTGTACCACAGTACAATATAGGTAATGGCATATGCTTCATGTTTACATTGTGCACTCCCCACCAGGTACAATATTCTGATTGTTTGTATCTTGTTTTTAAGCCCATAAATAATAATGTACTCGTTCTAATAAATTTATATTGTAATGTACTCATTCTAATATATTAAAAAAAT
>NW_015549711.1:833646-852283 GCF_001515605.1 Sinocyclocheilus anshuiensis
AGCGCGCATAGGTAGCGCGTCAATTCTCTCTCTCTCTCTCTCTGTGTGTGTGAAACAAAGCGACGGCGAGGCGTGCGCCTTCACACTAGAGTTTACGGTACGTTAAATACGGGTGCGTTGCACATCCATTGTAGTGATGGGAAGTTCGGTTCTTTTCCGCGAACCGGTTATTTCGGACAGTTCGATTCAACAAACCGGTTGAAAAAACCGGTTCACCGTTTCTTTTACGCTCGACGTAATGACGTCATTGGCGATGACGTAATGAAGGGACTTCTTTCAAGCAGTGTCGCGTTTCGAATGTTGTTTAATTAAGCGACATACACCGGTATTGCGGTATTTAAAAAATTCATATCATAACACAAATAAACATATATTCGAATGTTGTTTAATTAAGCGACATACACCGGTATTGCGGTATTTAAAAAATTAATATCATAACAAAAATAAACACCGGTATTCGGTATGAACCGGTATACCGCCCAGCACTAGCTGAGAGTCATGATTGCTTCACAACTGTTGTGTGATGCAACATTTCTCAGCCTGTCTAATGTTAGTACTTGAATTCAGAAACCAGAATAGGTCCCTCATTGCGACAGTCATCGCTGGAATCAGATTGGCTCAGCTGTATTTTGAGCTGGTGGCAGGGGATACTTTGTTTATGCTGATTTTGTTTTGAACCTACTTCACCATCAATGTGAACCAGATTCCTCGCTGTTGGTTATTGAAAATGGCAGTTGATTTCGCAACTTGTTTCGATTTTAGTAATACTGATGCCACTTTTTTATTATATCAGTTTAACCTATGATAACCCTATGTAATGTGCTGTATGATTAGTTCAAGACAATAATGTAGTGTCATTGATATATTAACATAACAGGACAAACACCATTCCTACAAGTCAATATGCACACAAAACTCTTTACAGTCCAAGCATCTTTGTTGTTGGTCTTGCTGTGTATAAAGAGAGAATTATGCTCCCATGAGCCAAACTACTTTAGACCACATGATTTACAATATGCTACTTGTTAACTCTGCCATATTGTGTGCTTATCATCACTAATGTAACTACTGTAGCAGTGTTGTCATTAATGAAAACTAAAAGTATTAAAAACATTGACATTTTGTTAATTGAAATGAAGCTTGGATAAAGTAAAAAAAAATAATATTAGACGAAAAACTTCAACCAAAAAAACTTCAAACAAAAACTAGAAATGAAACTGAATTAATTGAAATACGTTGAAGTAAATAGAAATAATAATAATAATAATAAATACTGTAGTAGTGTATAAATAATACTAACATAACGCTGTATGGAATAATAAAATAAAACTTGAGGTATTATTTTATTTTAATAAGCCATTTGACTTGTAATTGTCCTAAGATACAAAGTTTGAATTTATATTCAAAACTGAAATACGAGCATGTTGATGTATTTTAATGTATTGCTGTTGCATATCGTTTTAGTGAAAAATTATGAAAACTTAAAATATGACAAATAAAGGTAATTCAAAATAATAATAGTATATAAATAATACTAAATTGACACTGTATGGAGTTTTACATCTTTAGGTATTTAAAATGTTATAATAACATTGTCAAATGACTTATGTAAATGTGATAAGATATGAAGTTTAAATTGATCTTCCAAACTGAAATATATTCCTGTTGGTGTATTTAATGTATTACTGTTGTTTTTCTTAATTTTAGTGACTACCTGTTCAAACTGCTCCTCATCGGTGACTCTGGAGTCGGGAAGTCGTGTCTGCTGTTGAGATTTGCTGTGAGTACAGGCACAGATGGGTTGTTTTGTCAGCTTTTGCTCATAAACATGAATTAAAAATCTACTGAAAACATGCAGTCTGCAGATGATATCGAATTGACTGAATGTATTTTATAGTAGATATATCCACAAATGTAAATATGTTTTCATTCTCTTTTCTGTTTGTCTTTGCTCCTGCAGGATGACACATACACTGAGAGCTACATCAGCACCATAGGCGTGGACTTCAAGATCCGCACCATTGAACTTGATGGTAAAACCATTAAGCTACAGATTGTAAGTCTATACATTCTCCCTCATAACACTCATTTTTCACACATTCTATGATAGCATGACAGTCTCTAGTATGCACACCAGTACATGATGATGATCTGCTTTCTTGGGACAGTAGATGAATCTAGTAACTCATTACATTGTACATGTGAAAATGGGGCTAAAGCTTTATTAGAAACATGCATAGTTTGATATTACTTTCTTTCTTTTTCTTTCTCATAGTGGGACACTGCAGGGCAAGAAAGATTTCGAACCATCACCTCCAGTTACTACCGAGGGGCTCACGGTATCATTGTGGTTTATGATGTCACGGATCAGGTGAGAGGTCACGAGAAATTCTCCACCTTCGTTTAACGAGGCACAATTTGCAGCTGAATTAATAATGAATCGTTGTCAGTAAGTCTCACAGACGTTTACCACATTTTTCTGTAGTTCTGATGCTGTGTAGACTGTGCTGATGACCTGCTTGTCAAATTTGTGTTATTTTAAAAACGCCAGTGTTATTTTAGTATTGTTATTAAAATGCATCGTAATATTAGCATTTATTTTTTTATATTTTCAGCTTGCATTTTAATCTTAGTTTGTTTTTTTTCTTAGGTCCTTTTGTCTTTTTTTTTTTTTTGTATTTCTATTTAGCTTTATTTTTTTATTTCAATTTTAGTTTCAGTAATTTTAGTACTTATTAAATTGAAGTTCAAGTTAATTGCCAAGGCAACATTTCTAATTTTCATTTACGTGTTCCCATTAATATGTTTTATTTCAGCTTTTACTGAAAATGATTTTAATAGTTTTAGTTTATAATAACAATCCTGCATAACACTGCTTCATTTATCACATGAAAGGTTGAAATTAAGAGTTATTTTCTATTCCCTGCTTTCTCTAAAGGAATCATATAACAATGTGAAACAGTGGCTCCAGGAAATAGACCGCTACGCAAGCGAGAACGTTAACAAGTTGCTGGTGGGGAACAAATGTGACCTTACCACCAAGAAAGTAGTGGACTACACAACAGCCAAGGTATTGATGTGTCAAAATAGACACATCTAATCTGTATTAGTTTCTGATTTGAAATCTCTGTTCCCTTTTTGATCAAAACTAGTGGACTTTTCAAGCCCAATTGCTTCCCATTTTTGTGACATTGGTAGCATAATAATGCACTTACCCCTACTAATACTGCTGCACATGCTAAGGGTTAGAGATTTGAATAAACCTTAACTTAATGTTTAACCAGCCTTGCACCATTTGTTTTCTGGACCTGAATGATACATCAAAATGTGCAGCTTGTTCTAAGCGCTTTGATTTAGACTTGCATTGCAAGAGACCAGGGGGCTGTTTCATAAAACTAGTTTACCAAATAAGCCAGGCTTATTTCAGTTATTCTGACTTATTGTCACTTGATTTGGTTTCGGAAAGCAAAATTACCATAGCTCAAGCTCAGTCACTGTGGCAACTTATGCTGGGAAACTAACCTGGTCCGGAGCAGGTTAACTGTCAGGCTAAGCTGAGTTCCTCTAAAACTGACCAATAGGAATGCATTGATATCACCACTGCAGTGACTTTCTCACATACAATAAGTTGACTTTATTATTAGTCCAAAAATAAAAGTATACAGAAAATGCAACTTAAATAATCAAATATATAAAAATATAGGCTACAACCAACTGTATTTAATGTATTGTGCCCAAAATGTAATGACCTTTTTTCAAGATATATAAAAACATTTTAACATGGTTGCTACTATGATATAAATTACTTGCATCTCAGAAGTGAGCAGACGTAACACAATAAATGCTGTCAATGCTTTCGGAGGTGGATGCTGCTGTTTGGGAACGCAGTCGTGTAAGACAATTATACAGAAATATTTTGACGACAGACTTTGCTCAGGCATTTCAGAATGACCAAAACAACATATAGATGTTGTGAACGAGATCAGTCCGTTGCTAGTCAAGTTATCCCATCTCCTAGCGCAAAGTCACATGACTTTTTTTTTTCGATGTGCATGGAGGAATTTATTCAGTAAATGTGTTTCCATTGTAGTTTATGCGCAATTTTTCTTATCGGATAAAAAGTTTATCCTACTCAAATGTGCGCATAAGTTTATGCGCATCTTGGCGTGTCCATCCAGCGTTTTTTTTTATGCAATATTCCAAAATGCGCATAAAAATAGGTGGATGGAAACGCAGCTAATGAATAAAAAATGAAAATAAATAATAGAAATCAGACTACATTTTAACTGATAAGAAGAATACACATTTAACTCATTTGAGCTAGTAATTAGGGCTGTATTAGCCAGCTTAAATTTGATTTACAGTTACTGCTATCATTAAAATACACTTGTATGTAGGATTAGAATTCTACATGTCACATTTAATGTCCAACAACATATTTTAGCAGAATGTATATTTTACTCAGAATTATTGCGCTATTATATTTAGCACGCATACGCGCAGCAGCGCTCGTTCACTCGCGAAGCATCGCCCACTCCTGACAGTAAAATGGATATATTTGCATGACTTTCTAACATTTACATGTGAAAAATATACCTGTGACTAGGGCTGGACGAAACCAGTCAAAAGTTTTTGAACCGTAAGATTTTTATTGTTTTTAAAGAAGTCTCTTCTGCTCACCAAGCCTGCATTTATTTGATCCAAAATACAGCAAAAACAGTAACATTTTGAAATAATTTTACTATTTAAAATATTTCTTTTTTATTTGGAAATATTTTAAAATGCAATTTATTCCCGTGATTTCAAAGCTATATTTTTAGCATCATTACTCCAGTCACATGAGCCTTCAGAAATCATTCTATGTCCACACGAAAACGCAAGGTCGGCGCTTTCAGATTTCTCCACTCTGGGACCCGGTTTCAAAAAATATCGGTTTCACTCTCCCAAAACGCCAGATCCGTGTGGACGAAACGCCTATACGATACAAAATGTATGCGTATACAGCTATACGCGTCTCCGTGTGGACGGGGCCTTAGACATAAGTTTGGGCAAAATTAAAAAAAAAAAACATTTTGAAGTGCCTCACTCTGATTTCTTTTTACCTTAAAGGAATTTGCTGACTCTTTAGCAATCCCCTTCCTTGAGACGAGCGCTAAGAATGCCACGAATGTGGAGCAGGCCTTCATGACTATGGCTGCTGAGATCAAGAAGCGCATGGGCCCTGGAGCGACAACCGGAGGAGACAAGCCCAACCTGAAGATCGAGAGCACTCCTGTGCGGCAGTCTGGCGGCGGCTGCTGTTGAAGAGCCTGAGCGTGCACACACACGTACACACACAACCATCCCTTTCCCTCTCAAATGCATTTTCTCACACACACCAAAAAAAAAAGCATCATTCTCACGGGAGGAACCACTGCATTAAGAGCCAACGTTTAACAGCCTTACGGCTTCATTTATGACACCATAGTCTTCTTGTTTTTATTTACCTTAGCCTTTCCTTTTGTGTATGACACCTCACCCCTTTTTCCTCCCTGTGCACATTAATAACCCCACCCACATCCATAACCCCGCCCTCTGTACTTAAAGTCTAGGATGGAGCTTTAGTACAGTCATATGTCCATGTATAGAAACAAACGAGAGCAGATGTAGGGGCGATTCTCAAATCCTCCTTTTAAACAACTAGCGAGGTTGCGTTAAGAACGTTAACCCGTCTCTCTAGTATTTCTAATTCTCTCACACGCCGTCACTTGAATGAGGTTTTGTGGGCGAAAGCATGGCTTCTGGGGCTGTATCGACAGGAAGTCAACTGCATACAAAGTCGGCAATATTCTATACTTGTTCTCATCTTACTGGTATATTATTGTTATTATGGTGATTTTTAAGACTGATTTGTTTTTGTTTTTTTCTGTAGGTTTTTGTTTTTCTAATGAAGGCTTGTACAAAGGCTTACTGCTGTCATTGATATAGTCTGGTCAGGGAAGGGGCGGATATGGATGTTTTTTGTTCATAATCTGGATTTTGGGGGTCTAGGCTTTAGGCTGGTCGATGAAAGCTACTGTTCCCTCTATTACCTCAATGACCTCTGCTACCTTTGAGTGTTCGGCCATCACAGGGTCAAAATGAATGCACGAACACCATCTTGACACGTCGAGGTTGTATCATGCTGCGGTCAGCAGTTTTGTGGCTTTGGTTTGAAACCTCCGATCTATAATTTGGTGTCGTTTTACCATCTTATTGAGCCAGACTTCCAATCTGTAGTCATCGCTGCTGCCAAAAACGGTCCATCATGCATTGTGTGTGCGCTTTGTATTTATTTACATACGGTAAATATATTTACATGTTTGTGAAGGGCCTTAATTTCGCCACAGGTGAAATCAGCGTGGTAGTTCCATGGATCCGGTTTAGTGTGCTGTGTGTTTGTATGGGAATATTGTGTATTACATCTAGGAATATTGGGATTGACTGGTCCAGCGCAGGAGACCGGATATGACCTCCCATGTTCTTTAATGAGAAATATTCATACACTTTCAAATCTACCTACAGATGGATCTTTAAAGGTCTAGAAGCTCATTTAGATGTTGCCTTCAGTGATCAAAGAGGTTTATATGGATCCTGCACTCTTCTCCACATGGTTGCAACTCGATCTTACCAGCATTTTCAAACAAAAAAAAAAAAACTGCAAATGATTGGTCTGATGAGTGTTTTTGACCTGTCTGTTTTATTATGTACAACGTGGATCTAGAAAACGTAGAGTTTGTGAACTTCATTAGTATTAGTGCATCACTTGATCTGAACTAGTCTCACCATCGTGATATTAGATCACTTTCGCTCACTGAGCCAGTGTAATCTAGTTTTTACACCACTAACATCTGCTAATGCTAACGTAACCGCACATACTTGTCACTAATATTGCGTGCTGGATTTGCTTGTACTGTTTTCTAAGTGAACTGGTAGCGTTGGGATGGAGGGAGCAGTAGCAGGGATATGGGTGTGTGTGCAATGACTGGGAAGGAGGGACGGGCAAGGGGCAACTGCGTTTGGGAACATTCCTTTGATTTTAAAACCGGTCCGTCGTGGATCCCGCTGTGGATCCCGTCTGTGTGAAAATCAAGTCTCATTTAAACCTGCACTCATTCACACACTAAACGGGTGCTTTTTTTGGGATGCGTTCGGAAGGGTCAGTGTTTTCTCAGAACGTCTGTTGATCTATGAATTTTGTGGTAATGTGTGGGGTTATCGGAAAGATGAAGGGTGGGGGGTGGTTACTTAGGAATGTAATGGAGCATTCTTATGCTTTTCGTCTTTTTACTTTTTACCCATGTCATTTGCACATCTCATTTTTTGAATTAAGACAAGGCGATGGTAAAATGGCAAGCACCTCTTTAGTAGTTTCCCTGTCTAATATACACACTCTTTCTCTATCCCTCTTTGCTTGCTCACCCCGGTGCCGTTTCATAGCTGGGTTTGATTTTGTTTTCTCTTCTCTGTACATATTATAAATATATATAATAAAATGATCAACATGAGACTTAAAGATGACTTCCTGCTTGCTTTTCTGTTGTGTCGAGTGAAATATTGTGTGGGTGGTGAGGTAAGTATCACTTCCTGTGTTAGCTGGAAAATTGATGACTTATTGTGAAAGTTGAATCGCAATTACAAAATATTTGTCACTTTTAAAAATAAAAATCATTTTGTCTGGACTGGATGATTCTCATTACTCTGTTACAGTAGAATGAATGAGAATCATTATTTAGAATAATGATAATTACACAGTAAAACATCTGTACCCATTATAGTAATGAGTAAACTAGACTATTGTTATTTTAATATTGTTTATATTGAATAACCATTTTTAAATTTGGGGGGGAAAAACATGGAAAAAAGTTAAAATGTATATTAAAAATATTTTTCAGCAATCTTCAGATCTTTTTTAATTCTAATTTTCTACATGTATTTCTAGTTAGCTTTATAATTTTTGATTTTCATTTAAGTGTAGGTTTTCATCTAATATTTATATTTTATTACAGAATATTTTTAATTAACAAGAATTAAAGGTGGAATATCTGTTCCACCTTTATTTGACCCTCTAACTCTAGCACTTTCTATTCTATTTTGATTCTACTTTATATTTATCTTTTTTGTTTTATTTTTTATTTAAAAAAAACAACAACAAAAAACTAACAAACACTAGCTTTCTATTTTTTCTATTCTATCTACTTGTTTTTCTTTGTGTGTGTGTGTGTGTATAATATATGTATGTATGTGTGTGTGTGTGTATATATATATATATGTGTGTATGTATGTATATGTGTATATATGTGTATGTATGTATATTTGTGTATATATATGTGTATGTATATATATATGTGTGTGTGTATGTGTATATGTATATATATGTGTATATGTATATGTGTGTATGTATATGTATTATATATGTATGTATATATGTGTGTGTGTGTGTGTGTGTATATATATATATATATATATACACCTTGCTACGTGTACTGCGTTAGGCTAATCGAGACTTGTCATTTGCACTTATATATTGTTGCTCTTTTGTTAGTTTTGACTGCTTTTATTGTCCTCATTTGTAAGTCGCTTTGGATAAAAGCGTCTGCTAAATGACTAAAATAAATAAAAACAGTGTTTCATACAGACCTATGATCTCCATGTTTTTACATTTACTTTAGATATAAGCAAGCCATAAAGTAGGTCTTTAAGCTACCATGTACCATGTGATAGCAGAGTGAAGGTCACATGAATCCTCCTCTTCCCTGTGTGCCGATTCGTCTCCACCTAGTGCCCTGTTAGCATCCCAACAAACGATAATGCATATTATAGCATATTTTACATTAAGGATATGGTGGGGTAATACATTGATATCCATTTTGAATGAAAATCAGCGACTGTCCAGTAGTAGACTGAGGTATGCAAGACATTATGCCTTTATCTGTTTATTTTACTGTATTTCTCCTATCAGATGACTGACTATAAACACCATAAATAGAAACCATTTGACCTGTTGATTTACTATATCTCGTGTGCTTGTTTTTGTCTCTGAACAGACACATTTGGAGGCTCCTACATGTGTAGAAGGGCTGAGCCAATGACCTTGAGTTATTTATAGCCAGTCAGAGTAACTGCAGTCAGTATGCAGGATCGTCCCACTCTGCTCAGACTCCCCTGAGATAGAGAGAGAGAGAGAGAGAGAAGAGGAGATAAGAGCGCATGCAGCATCTCTCTCTAATTTCTCTCTGTGCCAGCTCATCAAAATCACTAAACTGAGACCCTGAAAATGTAAAGAGATCTGAGCATTCCGGTGTAGCTCATGCAGCATCACACACACACGTGGATGCTAAATTTAAACTTGTTTTTCTGACAGAGCTGGTTGATAGTTTTGTCTTCGTCTTTTTGCTTTTCATTATTTTCTCTAGCACAATTTTGCATTGCTGATTAGGTGACTCTCACTGTCAAATACACGTCTTGGTCAAATTTCACACCACAATCGAAAGAAAGAAACAAGGATATGCCTATTTTTTAGGATTATTTGACAAGAAAATTCCCCCATTCTCATGAACATTTTTTTTTTTGCCTTTTTCCCCCGTTTGAAATAAAACAATTGTAGGCCTATTGCAATCAGGACAATTACATTCACACCAAGAATAACTATAATGTTAACGATACAGATATAGTTTTAAAAATCTTTCTACATTTAGAATAATGGCAGAATCAAATGTCTGGACTAAATTAAAGAGAAAATGTGCTTTCCCTATTTTTTATTTTTTTTGCCAAACGCCACAATGCAAAAAGTCTTATTTTTTTCTGTGATTTAGTGGTGAAATGTGACTCAAATACATTTTGCTCCATTGCTGAAAGCTGACTGCAGTTGCTTTGTCAACATTACACATGTAAATGAAGGCCTTGCATGAAGCTCTTACAAATGCAAATGTATGCAATTTCCACTCACTTCTTTTTACACACAGCGCTCATGTTTTTCAACTTTTATTTCATCACTTTTATTTACACATTCTGCATCACATAAAATGTATTCCCTTTTTATGTCATACTTGCCTTATTCACAAGCTCTTAATTTTGTGTCCTTTTTAATTTTGCATCCTCCACAGTATCTCCGTTTCTGTTATTCAGTCTCAACATCTCACTTTCCACACGGCAGCTGTTCCTCTCAGTCGACGGGCCCTTGGAAGATGAGTTTGATGTGGCCTTGTTCCCCAGTCAGCCACGTTCCACAGAAAGGACAAGCAGCGTGGAAGGCATGCGTTCCGTGCGGCAGTGGGATCTGACTCCAGCCTTGCACTGTCTTTTCTGAGCACACGTGACCACAGGGGCAGAACGCATGTGTGGGGGGCCCCGCGTCCAGATACAGGCCCCCTTCACACCCAAGCCAGAGGGGCACGTAGGGGCCCACCCCTCTGCACATGGGACACTCTCGCTCTCCTGTGGTAGCCGGAGATGTGCCTCCGCCCCCGCTTAACGCCACCGCAGACGATCCCGCTTTCTCTTTACGAAACCCCCAGTTGTGGTAGCCGTGCACATGGCCGCAGTTCATATAGACCCAGGGCTGCTTCTTGTCGATGGTGGCGCGCTGTGCCAGGCTGGGGAAGGCGAGCGTGTTGAAACCCACGGGACACTGGGGACGGGCAGCGTTTAGTTCCTGGCGTAGAGACTCGAGCTGTTTGAGAGTCGGGGTGTGACGAAGACCGCTAGGCGTCCGCCAAAGCAGAGTGGCCCCGCAGAGATCGATGAGAGAGCCATCCTGCAGCATGTTTGACTCGTTCTCTACCTGTCGGGTAAAAACACACACATGAAATCACTCAGGACATTCTGCAATATGTCTTCTATTGGGTTCCACAGAAAAAAGAAAGTCATACAGGTTTGGATTGACATGAGGGTGAATAAATAATGACAGAAATTACATTTGTGGGTGAATTGACCTTTTAAGCCTGAAACTTGCCATAATATCCAACTCATTTCACAATTTGTGCTATTTAGCAGATGATAAAGCCACACTCAGCTAGTCAAATAAACTCATCTTACATTTAATAGATCTTAATTGAAAATGTTGAAAATGCAGTCCAATTAAAATGTTTATGAAAGAAAGTAGAACTATAAGTTGACTGACTTAACTAGTTAAGCAAATTTTGTCAAGTCTTTTTTAGCCCATTTTTTTATACCTTGTTTAAAAGTAAAAAAAAAAAAAAAAAGTTTTAAAAGCCTTGATTTTTTTTTAAAGTTTATAGGCCTTGCAAACAGAAAGATAGTTAAATCTTTCAAATGGCACTTAAACAATTTTGTATTTGGTTTATATACACTACTGTTCAAAAGTTTGGGGTCAGTAAGATTTTTTACGCTCTTATGCTCACCAAGGCTACATTTATGTGATTAAAAATACAGCAAAAACAGTAATATTTTGAAATATTACAATGAAAACAGTTTTCCATTTTAAATATATTTTAATATATTTATGTGATGGCAAAGCATCATTACTCGTCTTCAGTGTCACATGATCCTTCAGAAATCATTCTGATATGCTGATTTGGTGCTCAAGAAACATTACTTATTATCAGTGTTGAAAACAGTTGTGCTGCTTAATATTTTTGTGGATTTTTCAAGATTATTTAATAAATAGAAAGTAAAAAAAAACAGCATTTATTTGAAACAGAAATGTTTTATAATATTATAAACATCTTTATTGCCACTGTTGATCAATTTTATGCTTCCTTGCTAAATAAAAGCAGTAATTAAAAAAAAAAAAAAACTTCTGACCCACAAATTTTGAACAGTAGTGCATTTTATCATACTTAATAAATTCACTTTTGTCAACCATGCTGGTAGAACACTATCAGTGTTGAACTTCTGTGAAATATAATTCACTAAATTCAATTTCCTGTGCGATGTGGCCAGTGAAGAAATGAGCAATTTTATCTTTCGACCGCAGATGTCCATAGAGAAGCCAGAAGTCTGCAGTGTACCTCTGAAACATTTTTACTAGCGGTTCATTACCGAGATTAAAGCAAATTCTCACCAGTTTTCCTCTCTGCTGGGCGGACCGTGTCTCTCGGAGGGCAAAAACATTCCCACATACTGAGGTCTCCCTCCACACCCCTGGAGCGGGTTCAGATACAAACTCCCCTGCTGGGTGCATCACCAGCACCCCATTGGTTGTTAGTCCATCCATCAAACCATCTGAGGTCCTCCATTTAGCAGCTCGCTCCTGGAAATCAAGCACATCAAGAGGATTTTACTAATCTCTACAGTATCGAGATGAACTCACAGCGAAATCGAAACGTGTCGTGGCTTACTGTCAGAATAATATCAGTTCTCTTTTAATGTACACGTATGTAGTGTGTTATATAATAAATCACTGACTAACTGAGCTTAGAGGATTATAATGCACAGACAGACACTGTAGGCTTTCCGTTTATAGCTACTAGCTCTTACACAACACACCTACTTCTTGGAGCTGCATTATACAGTGAGAGTCTGAAATATTTATACCTGACTAGAATACAGTATCCATTCTTTCTCTCTCGTTCTCTTTCCTCCTCCAC
This sequence comes from Sinocyclocheilus anshuiensis, assembly GCF_001515605.1. Taxonomy (NCBI): domain Eukaryota; kingdom Metazoa; phylum Chordata; class Actinopteri; order Cypriniformes; family Cyprinidae; genus Sinocyclocheilus; species Sinocyclocheilus anshuiensis. The sequence goes on from NW_015549711.1 coordinate 846,216, forward strand.
AGAACAGTGGTGGGCAGAGAGCCTGTCAAGGACATTTGTATGAGGCCATAGCTGTGTGTTGATATGTCATGCATCACTGCCGGCTACTGAACCATTACTGTCCTCCAGGTGTCCGTGTTTTTTTGAGAAGCGTAGATCTCTTCAAGGTCAAAGCTACTATCAAGCTACTATCAAGGTCAAAGCAAATATTAAAGTCACTATTTGAAAAGGCTTGGAATAAAAGAGTACAAATAGTAGTGTTCCATTCAAAGTCTACTTCCATTGCTTAGTGTATGAAAAATGATGTATAAAGGGCAGAAATCCATATCTCCTCAACAATTAAAGGGATAGTTCACCGAAAATTTTTAATTCTGTCACATTTACTCACCCTCATGTCATATTTGCCCATACAGTGAAAGTCAGTGGACTCAAAAATACATTAGACTATTATTGTTCTGCAATAAAAAAAAGTTCTGCAAAGAGAAAGACGGATTTCATACAGATTTGGAACAACATTAAGGTAAGTTAATAATTATAGAATTTTAATTTTTGAGTGCACTATCACTTTAAGTCAAATGCACATGATTTGAAAGAGTTGATCATTTAATCAAGCGCATTAAATTTGAGTAGCGATGTAAAATGAAGGGAAATTAGTCATTTTGATCTTAAAGTGTTAGTTCACCCAAAAATTAAAATTCTGTCATTAATTACTCACCCTCGTATTGTTCGAAACCCGTAAGACCTTCGTTCATCTTCGGAACACAATTTAAGATATTTTTGATGAAATGTGAGGGCTCTCTGACCCTCCCATAGACAGCAACGTAACTACCACGTTCAAGGTCCAGAAAAGTACCAAGATGATCGACAAAGTAGTCCGTGTGACATCAGTGGTTCAACTGTAAAGTTACGAAGCTGCGAGAGTATTTATTTGCGCAAAGAAAATTACATCATCACGCCGGATCTGGGTCAGCGCCGGCGCTGCCACACGCTCGCGTCATGGTACTGTCGTGAACGCGCATCCACAAGTGGCGCAGTAGAGACGAAAATGTGGAATAAAGTCGTTATTTTTGTTTTCTTTGTTCAAAAAAGTATTGACCCGTTGACCCCAGACTTTAGAACAATTAATGACAGAATTTTAATTTTTGGGTGAACTAACCCTTTAAACATCTTAGTCGGTGACAGCAGGAAGATTAAAGCTCTGTATTGTGCCTGCTGTTTGTTATGAATGATATGCATCTCTAGATTCAGCATGTTTTTTGTATCATATTTTATGTTCTCGTTTCATTGAATGATGGATGGTCTTATCTGCATTCACCTTTTGCTTCTGAATGAACAAGCAGAACCTTTGTCCTCCTGAAAATGTTTTGCATAGCTCATGTCAGAGTGAGCTACACTGAGTATGTTTACGCTGATGTTAATATCAGTCTGTGATGTAAAATGTATCTATTAATGTTGTAAATATAGATCTACTGTATGTAATTAGTGGTGTTTGCTAAGGCGACAAAGCTGTATAAACAAAGCCTTTACACTAAGTAACTCATCAAACGTAAAAGTTTTTTTTTTTTCAAAGAAGTCTCTTACGCTCACCAAGGCTGTATATATTTGATCAAAAATACAGTAAAATAATAACAATATTGTAAATATTATTACAATTAACAGTAATATTCTGAAATATTATTACAATTTAACATAAGTGTTTTCTATTCAAATATATTTTAAAATGTAATTTACTGCTGTGATGAATTTTCAGCATCATTACTCCAGTCTTCAGTGTCACATGATCCTTCAGAAATCATTATATCAATATGCTGATTTGGTGCTTAATTATTATTGGTGCTCAATTATTAGTAATGGTTCTTCTTATTATTAATTTTATTGAATTCTATCTAATATATTAACATTTTTTATATTGGTATTTATATTGGTTTTACAGCATCTGTAACTTCTTCACAGGAAAGAACCACTCACGTTTTTCAAAAAATGTAAAAATCTAGTTAGATTTTTTTTTATGATTAAATCCACCTACTCAGAATGGAGCAGCTGCATACAAGTTACTGCACATGTTAGGGAGTAAAGCCTTGGTGCTTGTTGGGCAATGCAAGTTCAAATCTGGCTCATGGCATTCCCCAAACTTGTTCATCTTTCCATAATTCACAACAAACGATATCCAATAAACAAACCACTAGGCTGAAATTTTACTTGACATTCTTTTTGCCTGTTAAGGCAACACAAACAAACTTTAACAGGCAAAACAGCAGGAAAATACTGTAATGTGTCCTCTTCTACTGTGTTGCTTTTTTGATGTCAGTGTAAATAATCCTGTGTTGTCTTCTTCTGTACTTTGGCAAAGATTCTGCATTAGTAAACGCAGCTGTGACTCAATAGCCTGTTATGACTCACCCCGAGGAAGATGTTTTTGGAAGAGTCAAAGCCCGCTGCATATATTCGTGCTGTGTAGGGAGCACTACGCTCACACATGATGCGGCAAGCATAGCGGGAGATGGTGCTCTGGGCCGACTGTCCTCCCTCTCCATTTGTGCCCCCCTGCCCTTGTCCTCCACCGCCACCGCCGCCGCCGCCGCTCGCTGTGTCTGTCACCACAAAGTCTATCATGCTCTCTGTGGAACGGCCGATCTAAAGACACATTAACAACCAGAGTAAGTGAGATATTCAAGCATAAGTTCACTCAAAAGGGATCATTTTTATTAATTACTCCTCCTCATGTTGCTTAAAACCCATATGACTTTCATTTTTCCATGAAAGACAAACAAAATGTTTAATAATGTACTGGTTGCTCACTCCCCATTCACTGTAATTCCACGGATGCACAGTATATACACTACTGTTCAAAAGTTTGGCGTCAGTAGGTTTTTTTGTTTTGAAAGATATTAAAATGTTTATTCCGAAATGATACATTAAATTGATCAAAAGTGACATTTATAATGTTACAAAAGATTTCGGTTTCAAATAAATGCTGTTCTTTTCAACTTTCTATTCACCAAAGAATACTAAAAAGCAGTTTTCAAGATTTTCAACAGCATTGTAAATGACATTGTAAAATATTTAAATATGTCATATTTTACAATATTACTGTTTTTACTGTATTTTTGATCAAATAAATGCAGACTTGGTGAGTATAAGAGACTTATACTGACCCTAAACTTTTGAATGGTAGTGTTTATACCATATTGACTATAATCTGATTTTTGTTTTTTTAGTATTTATTGGTATCAATCAATATTTTATGTAATTGTGCATGCTCATTTCAACCTATTTTTACACTTTGATTACTGATGCTTTAGCCACTTAAATGTAATATTTATTATTGCTAATAATTCAGCAACACAGTTAAACATAATATTCAGCAAATCTTGCATGCTCTATAATGTTTCGATGCCTAAATAAATATTGATAGTTTTGGGGAGGTTTGTTTATTTATTTATTTAAAGACAAAATAATGTATAATTCTAACATCAACCACTTATTGTATTAGCCATAAATTACCAGCTTATTGTTAGCAGCCAGATTTTTAATACTGATGCATCACTAACCAGTGCATTATTGAAAATGCTTTCTTTTGTGTCTCAAGGAAGGAAGAAAGAAAGTTATTTAGGTTTAGAATGGCATGAGGGTGAATAAATGACAAAATTTTCATTTGTGGGTGAAATGACCATATATTTTACATAATTGAGGCCAAAAAATATAGGTAAAGACATTAACCACTAAGACAGGATACTAAATAAATTTAAATTAATTTGCATGTTTAATGAACTCAATAAGAAGATTTAAACAGGCAGTTAAATGAATGAATCCTCTCTTCTTCTCATATGATACTTTGCTCACCTGAAACATGTCAGTGTTGGGGTCATGTGTATATTCCACTATAACAGAATGACTCCGGGACAGTGTGTAGGATATGCTGTGCTGGCTTTTGTTGCTTAGGGCCTGCAAACACACACACACACACATACAACTCTTTGACTAATAGTCTTTGTTGCATCATTCATCCCTTAACAAGTCAGAGGAACATAAGGTACTTTCAGGTTCCCTAACCTTATGCAATAGATTGGCAAAACACTCAGTCGGTTGCAATGTTATGCAATGACTCTTACAGAATTTAGTGGGTGGGTCAAGAGGACACTTATGTTGGAAGAGATTTCACATCTTTTTGGAAGCCATGAACAAAAACAGTTTTAGATAACGTATCTGGTCCTATCAAGCATTAGCATTAAGGCATTACCATTTATATTTTCAACTTTAAGCAAATGCTGTCACCTTAGACACCAGAGGCGTGGAGATGTTGTGGATGACATCAGGTCTGACACCGTTGGCTTTGGGCCGTTTGTAAAGGGCCAGCCGACTCCTCCTGCGGCCCTTGTCCCCGCTAGCCAGCGAACCATTATGCCTGCGTGTAACAAAACCACAACAGTCCAATCTGAGCTTAGCAAATGCTTTGAACAATAAAGAATGAATTAATCAAAAAACACATTCGGGGCTTAATTTAGAAGCAGCACCTCACCCACTGACTGATTTTGATAGAGCTGACAGATCAAGGACAGACTGTTGTCTTGGGGATGACAAAAACTAGGCAATACCTGTTTTCACTTAAGAGCATTGGCATGTACTTGAAAATAATTAAATGGCATTAATCTATCTCTCTGTCGATACTATGACAGGAGTCATGAGCCGTCCACAAAATGGCTAATGCAGGCCTCTCAGAGCCTGTCAATGAGGAGGCGAAGCCATCTTATAATTCATCTCGACAACGATCAATAGTCCAGACACTTAAATGAGCTCTCTCCATCTCCTTTCATCTCACTGTGAGGCAGTCTTCATTTTTACCGTTTCTTTTATTTCAGTTGTAGCATGTAGTGAGGAAAACGTCCTTTAAATTAGCTCATTTTTGTCTATTTTACTCTGACTGAAATAGAATATTTTGGGCCACATTTACTAACAGCTTGTGTCAACGTAAACCCTTTTTTGGCATTAAAGAACTACCGTCAGGATTTACTAAAGACATGCAGTGAAAAATAGTGATGAAAAGGCGTGGACTGTTATTTCTGCGGCTAAACTTATTGCATATGCATTTGCAGGAGTTTCCTTTTCAGAAGCAAACATTTATGGGAGGAGAGTAATTTAAACGAATCTTGCAAAGTGATTTGCTAAGGTTTGCAGTAGTCAGTTTACTGGTGTTAACGTTATTTAACACCCAAAAAAGCGAGTCGTAACCCAAGTCGTGAACCTGTGTTGTTATCATCAGCTCTGTTTGTTTGTGACGTTGCACTATAGATTGCATTGGTCATTATGGAAATTATCTGGCTGCGTCTGGGAACATTAATTTTGCGTACAGTAGATCACCCATTGAATTTTCCACTCCCATTGCCACTTTTGTGGGATTGTAGTCTCACGCTAATTTTCCCTATTCAGTAAATCCGGCCCTTAGTCTCCAAAAATATCATTTTAATTGCTGATAATGTGCAGAATAACACAATAATGTCAATGTGTGACAGACTAATTCACTCAATTGTCTGTGCAAATTTAAGTTGTCATATTATGTTTGTGTTTTTGGTTATACTGTTTTGGATATCATTTTCAGCAGATATTATTCACTGTCCCATGATCGTTCAGAAATCATTCTAATATGCCGAATTGTTGCTCAAGTTAACATTTATTATTATCAATGTTGAAAACAGTTGTGCTGCTTAATATTTCTCTGGAAAATGTGATATGTTTTTAAGGATTCTTTGATATATAGAAAGCTCAAAAGAACAGCATTTACTGTTGCCCTAAAAATACAGTAACCATTTGTGACCCTGGAGCACAAAACCAGTCATAAGTAGCACAGGTATATTTGTAGCAATAGCCAAAAATACATTGTATGGGTCAAAATTATAGATTTTTCTTTTATGCCCAAAATCATTAGGATATTAAGTAAAGATCATGTTCCATCAAGATATTTTGTAAATTTCCTATCGTAAATATATGAAAACTTCATTTTTGATTAGTAATATGCATTGCTAAGAACTTCATTTGGACAACTTTAAAGGTGATTTTCTCAATATTTAGATTTTTTTGCACCCTCAGATTCC